>NC_053024.1:132394533-132410501 GCF_003073215.2 Triticum urartu | reverse complement strand
CTCCCGCCCGGCCCGCCGCCTCCAGTCGCTGGTCTCCATCGCTGTCAACGGGAATTCTGCCCCCCCGTTGCCGCCGTAGCGAGTCTCCGCCGAACTAGGGTATGGACTCGATCTTTGTGCTATTCTCCAATCCATTCAGCACATTGTGATCATCATGATTCTTGCCACGATTGAAACACTCCTATCCAGTCAATGACGCCCGTAGATTAGCTTTGATTCGAAAATTTTAGGGTTAGGTTTCCGCCGAAACCATCTCGGACCCACCGAGTTGAAAAACTCGGTCCCACCGATTTGGCTTATGCCATTGCACAAGTGAGACTCGGTCTGACCGAGAATTACTTATCGGTGTGACCGATTTTGGAACTCTGTGAAACCCTAGCAGTCTCGGTGCCACCGAACTGTGACTCGGTCCAACCGAGTTCACTAGTTTAGGTTCCAAAACTGCTTCGGTATCACCGAGTTTGAAAATCGGTAGATCCGAGATGATTTCAGTGGGAAACTAAAACTAAGTTTTTGGATCATTCTTTTGCAAAAATCTCTGCATTTTGTGATGCTCATCCACTCTATCTCATCTATAATCTGTTCACAGGGTCAGCAGTCAGTTTGCAGCATGTCTGATCAAAGTGATAGCCAAAACATGTCAGAGCAGCAGGTGCACATGAGTGAGGGCACTAGTCCCTCCAGTTCTTCTGATGAAGGCAGCAGGAGCACTCCTAGCAACTTGCCAAAAGCTGCCACCAGACAGAGGAAGAAGAAAACTTCAGACTCCGAAGATGAAGATTATGTGGCAGAGGAAGAGGCCACATCAAAGAGAGTTGAGCCAGCTCAAGGCACTAAGCCAGGTCTGAAAATCAAAAGGCCAGCAGGCAGGCAGCCCATGTCAAAGGCAAGAGCCTCAACTAAAAATCCTGAACCCAAAGAGCCAGTTGTTGCTGAGGGAAAGAAGAGGAAGAGAATGTTCTGAGAAAGCTAAAGCCCAAGATCCCAGACCACAACGATGCTCATCCTGTGGCTGAGTACATGAAGCTCAGGAGAGATTCAGGGCTGAGGAAGTGGAGAGAAGCAGATCCATATGCTTCAAGGAGAAGGACTGCTGTGGATTACAGATTTCACACCAAGGAACAGCAGGACTTCTATGAGACTGTACTGTTGACAAGAAGCCATTGTTTGTGATATGAGATGGTCGACTGGACCTACATGAAGGAAAATGAGGAACACTACCTGGAGTGCAGACAGCTTTACTTGTGGGAGTAGCTGACTTTGTTGGGCAGAAGCTCACAAAGTGGAACATGAGGAGCTTATAATGCAATTCTACTCCACAGCACACTTCTATCCAGATGGAAGGATCACATGGATGTCTGAAGGTACGAGGTACCAATCAACTGTTGAGGAATGGGCAAAGTTGATCAATGCCCTAGAGGAGCAAGCAGATGACTTGGACATTTATGCCAAGAAGAAGATGGACCACAACTCAATGTCCAATATGTACAAGGAGATCCCAAATGAAGCACTTGATACCTTCAAGTTTGGCTCAGTACATTACCTTCTGTCAGGGCTCCCGACTATCAATTGGATCTTGAGGCACACCTTATTGCCCAAGTCAGGTGATCACAAGATGATCAGAGGCCATGCATATCAACTTGCTACATGTGTTTGATGTGCCTCAGAAGTTCAAGGTGATGAGCCTCATAGTGGAAACTATCAAGAGGACTGCAGCAGATCAGAAGAGGAGTTGCGGATATGCCCCTCAGATCCAGGAGCTCATTAACTCCAAGATGGGCACGGGCATATACTTATTGGACAAGAACACTTGCCCCCATCCATCCCAGATTTTGAGACCAATCAAGTTGTTCATGACTGAGAATGAACCATTCGTCTGCACAAGCACAAGCAAAGAAGAGAAGGCAAGGAAGGAGGAAAGCTGCCAGATGCCTACTCAAGAGGAAGCATCTGAGTATTTCTTGAAGACCAAACAGAGCAGCTGGTTTACCTGATTGCATCCACCCTGCGGATTGAGCAAAGTCTGGCCACCCTCACTCAAAATCAGCAGAGCCTAGAGAGAATCATGGAACAGAAGTTCTATGACTTGGATGTCAAAGTAACGGAAGTTCAGTCTGCAGTGGAGCAGCTCCAGGAGGACATGCAGGAGAGGAGAGGCAGGACTACCACTCATGCCTTTGCCAGAGTGCCTTGAGGTCCAAGGTCGTCTGCCGTGCCAGTTGCTGACACAAGAGCCACCACCTCAGCACCAGCTACAGCCTTAGTTCCACCAGCTCCAGCATCTACTTCAGCTCCAACTCCAGCATCTACTTCAGCGTCTACAGAAGCCTTCGTCCTTGGAGTGATCCAGACTCCACCACCACCTGAAGATCAAGCCTGAGCGTCGATCTAGTGCTATGCATTTTCTAGGAACTTTTTGGTAACTTGTTGCCAAAGGGGGAGAAGATGTATAGATCATAGGCTTCGAGAGAGAGAGTGTTGCTTTTCTCTCTTGCTTTATTTGGTGGTTTTTCAAACTTGTTTGCTTTTGAGTGCTTGAGATACTACGTCATTATTTGTGAGACATTGATGATCATGTGTTTGATCATAAGCTACACTTAATGCTTGCTTAATGCTATTATCCTATCTATCTTATGTGATCATTCACTATTCTTGGTGATGAGTGCATGTATTTCATTCTTATCATTTTAAGCGCTCCACCAAGATGTATGTGACATGGAAGAGTAACCCATGACTCTAACTCTTTGTGCATTTGCAGTCCAAAGCAAATTTTAAATATGCACAAATTTAGGGGGAGCTCTTACTTATCACATACTTCTCAAAGCGACGATATATTTCATGCTTATTATAATGCTATTCCAAGATGATTATTTCAGGAAAGCTCAATGATTGGCATGGCATGGATGTGAAAGTGGAACCCTCAAAATGCTAAGGAAAAAGGATTGGCTCAAGCTCAAAAGCTCAAGACTCTTCATTTTATATTTTAGTGATCCAAGATCACATTGAGTCTTTAGGAAAAGCCAATACTATCAAGGAGGGATGAGGTGTTGCTTAATGAGCCTCTTGCTTCATGTGCTTAGTGATATGCTCCAAAAACCCTCAACTACTTTCCCATATCCACATCTGACCTAAACCCTAAGCCAAACTCGGTCCTACCAATTCTTCCTATCTGGCGCCACCGAGTTTCACTTGTCTTTAGCCACTGCCAAACCCTAGCAATTCGGTTCTACCGATAGGGATCTCGGTCTCACCGAGATGGGATTGCAAACTCTCTGTTTCCCTTTCGTAACTTTTCGGTCTCACCGAAAGAGCGAATCGGTCCCACCGAGATTGCAATGTAAATCAGTGTTTCCCCTTTGTAACTTTTCGGTCTCACCGAAAGAGCAAATCGGTCCCACCGAAATCTCTAATGGTCACTAGGTTTACATTTTCGGTCCGACCGAGTTTGTTGATTCGGTCCCACCGAGATTGGAAAACTGTGTGTAACGGTTGGATTTTGTGTGGAGGCTATATATACCCCTCCACCTCCTCCTCATTCGGTGAGAGAGCCATCAGAACACATACACCATTCCAACTCATATGTTCTGAGAGAGAATCACCTACTCATGTGTTGAGACCAAGACATTCCATTCCTACCATATGAATCTTGATCTCTAGCCTTCCCAAGTTGCTTTCCACTCAAATCTTCTTTCCACCAAATCCAAATCCTATGAGAGAGAGTTGAGTGTTGGGGAGACTATCATTTGAAGCACAAGAGCAAGGAGTTCATTACCTACACACCATTTGTTACTTCTTGGAGAGTGGTGTCTCCTAGATTGGCTAGGTGTCACTTGGGAGCCTCTGACAAGATTGTGGAGTTGAACCAAGGAGTTTGTAAGGGCAAGGAGATCGCCTACTTCGTGAAGATCTACCGCTAGTGAGGCAAGTCCTGTGTGGGCGATGGCCATGGTGGGATAGACAAGGTTGCTTCTTCGTGGACCCTTTGTGGGTGGTTGCTTCTTCGTGGACCCTTCGTGGGTGGAGCCCTGTGTGGACTCGCGCAACCGTTACCCTTTGTGGGTGGAGCCCTGTGTGGACTCTCGCAACCGTTACCCTTTGTGGGTTGAAGTCTCCATCAACGTGGATGTAGGATAGCACCACCTATCCGAACCACGGGAAAAACATCCGTGTCTCCAATTGCGTTTGAATTCTTCAAACCCTTCCCTTTACATTCTTGCAAGTTGCATGCTTTACTTTCCGCTGCCAATATACTCTTTGCATGCTTGCTTGAATTATGTGATGATTGCTTGACTTGTCCTAAAATAGCTAAAATCTGCCAAGAACTAAAATTGGGAAAAGGTTAAGTTTTTATTTGGTCAAGTAGTCTAATCCCCCCCCTCTAGACATACTTTCGATCCTTCACAGCCCTTAGGGCGTCGTTTAGACTTTGGGGTTTTGTTTAGATTAAAAGTTCGCCATAGCTGCAATTTCGCGTACTTCGTTTGTGTCCAACGACCAGACCAAGACGTCACAGAACCCCAGCTTCATTAATAAAGCTTTCCTCTTTTATTAACAATATCTAGATTGCAATCTCAGTTTCTTGCTTGTTCTTCGTTTGCTCGTAGGAAATAGGCCCTCGTGATCAGGTTGATCGTGCTCCGGCGTGGTCAATAAACCTCGGAAGTTGCTTTAGCGATTGCTAAGGCGCGACGTCTTCGCACGTTCGTAGTCGGATCGTCAAAGTCGACTCCCACAGAAAACGATATCTATCTCATCGAAACATCGGAACACCTTCGCCTCTATCAAGTGGTATTGGATTTCCAGGTTGCTCGGTGAGATTTTACAGTTTTTCGTAGTTTATATCGAGTCTGTTCTTCATACCTACAGTCCACGAAAAAAGGCAAAAAAATTAGGGTTAGTTCATCATATCCGAACCCATCTGAGCCTTTGCATAGTCTTTTTAGTGTTTTGCTTTGTTGAATTTGCGGTTGCATCGTCGTGTCGAGTTGCTGGTCTTAGCGTCTAGTCCTTTAGTGTTTTGAGTTCTGTTCACAGGTTGTCACGCCGCCGTCGCACCATCGTCATCATCATTGCCATATACCACCACCCCACCATATACATCGCCGCTGCCATATACAACCACCAATCTGAGTCCACATATACCATCGCTATATACAACCACCAATCCGAGTCCAGATATACCATCGCCATATACAACCACCAGTCTGAGTTCCACCAGATTCATCGTCGCCACCAGTCCGAGTACCACCAGATTCATCTCCGCTACCAGTCCTAGTCTGAGTCCAGTATTTGTTTCTTTGTTTTCGAGTTCCAGATCACGCGATACTTCGAGTCGTGATAGAGTAGGACTCCCATAATTCCGTGCTACCCGCAATAGAAAAATAGTTCCAAACAAAAAAAACGAAGTCTGGAAAATTTTGGCTAGGCAGTTTTTGGACCATTTGTAGACTTTTTCGAAAAAAATTGTTGCGGAGCAAAAAAAAGAGAAAAAGTGCAAAAAAGTGAAAAAAGGAAAAAAAATTCGCAGAGTGCTCCTCCCTTGTTTACGTGTTGCGCCGCGATTTTGTTCGTGTTCTAGGCTCACGTCTCTAGTACGGTCTAGCCTAGGACCAGCACAGTACCGTCGTTGAGCGTTTATTCAACCTTGCATCTCTGAATTGATTATTGCTGACCCTTTTTGCTACCATATTATAAGCCTTCCCATCTCCACATACATCTACGTCGTGCGTTTGACTCTCCCTGGTAATCGCTCTATCCAAGCTTTGAGAGTTTTGACTATGATGGTTGCCGATTACCGCCTGCTGCCTGGTAAGAACTAGTAAGAATTTGAGATTTGCTTGACGGATTTGTGACACCCACCACCACCTCTTGTTAGTAGTTTGTAGGATCATATTCTTGTGTGTTTCTATTGCTGCTAACGATGGCAGGATCACATGCCGACGAGACTGACTGGGAGAACATGACGAATAAGGAGTTGCATGATAAATTTCAGCAAATGATGAGTGGACAGGTGCAAGATGTGCTAAAAAGATTTGAAGAGGCCATGGAGAAGATAGATGGCATGGAGAAGACGTTCGAAACAAAGCTCGACAACAAGTTTAATGAATTGCTCGGGCGTCTTCCACCACCACCATCGGCTGCACCTAACGCACCTCTGCAACAACAACAACAACAACAACAACGTCACTTTCCAAATCAAGTGGGACGAGCACAATGCATTCCCATTGACCCTGGGAAAAATTCCGGTGCCGCTGTTGATGCTTCTGTCGATCCTGCTGCTACTATAGAGGTGGAGGACCATTACGAGGATGAGGTTGATCAAAATCAGAGCTACGTGCAACCACCACCACCACCACCACCAGGTCATCCTCATGTATATCATCGCAATGGTAGGGCTGCACCACCATATGAGGTAAGAGATCATGACCATCTTCCTAAACTGAAATTGAATATTCCACCATTTGAGGGTAGATATGTTCCTGATATATATCTTACTTGGGAGTTAGAAACTGAACAACATTTTACATGTTTACAATATCCTGAGGAGAGACGTGTTCATACTTCTGTTTGTGCTTTCACTAGCTTCGCATGTGTTTGGTGGTCTGAACATTGTAGATTATATCCTATTCCAACTACTTGGGCTGCTTCGAAAACTGCTATGCGTACTCGTTGGGTTCCACCGTATTATCAACGTGAATTACTTCAAAAATTGCAGCGTTTAAGACAAGGAAAAAATTCTGTAGAAGAATATTATCAGGAATTACAAACTAGCATGATTAGATGTGGTATTGTTGAGGAGAATGAAGCTATGCTTGCACGTTTTATGGGTGGATTAAATAGAGAGATTCAGACCATTCTAGAGTATAAGGAGTATACTAATATCACTCGTTTATTCCATCTTGCTTGTAAAGCTGAACGTGAAGTGCAGGATCGACAGGCATTGGCGCGAACTAACTTTTCTGCAGGTCGATCTTCATCACGGACACCACGTGCATCCTTTGCTTCCACTACACCAGCACCTCCATCAGGTGCCACCTCCAGCCGTGATACAAGAAAGCAGGCACAACCACCACTATCTGCCAAGAGCACACCTCCCGGGCCTGCGCAGAGCTCTTCTTATTCCATGGCATTAACAGGGCACACAAGTGATATTATTTGTCGTCGTTCTAAGGGAAGAGGACATATTGCGAGAGAATGCCAATCTCAACGTGTGATGATTGCTACTGAGGATGGTGGGTATGAGTCCACTAGTGACTATGATGAGGAGACTTTGGCTCTTATTACACATGAAGAACACGGTGGAGATGATTCTGATCATGAGACGCAATACATGGCTGCTGAAGATGCTGACAGGTATGAATGTTTAGTTGCTCAACGTGTTTTGAGTGTGCAGGTTACACAAGCTGATCAAACCAGAGGCACAATTTGTTCCATACAAAGGGAGTTGTGAAGGAACATTCTATTCGCGTAATCATAGATGGAGGGTGCTGCAATAACTTGGCTAGCATGAAGATGGTGGAGAATCTATCTCTCACCACAAGACCACATCCACATCCTTACTACATCCAATGGTTCAACAACAGTGGCAAGGATAAGGTAACACATACTGTTCATGTGCATTTTAGTATCTCTACATATACTGATTATGTGGATTGTGATGTGGTACCTATGCAAGCATGTTCCTTATTACTTGGTAGACCATGGCAATTTGATAAACATTATGTACACCATGGTAGAAACAATCAGTATACTCTTGTTCATAAGGATAAAAATATTACTTTGCTTCCTATGACTCCTGATTCCATTTTGAAAGATTATATTAATAGAGCTAATAAAGCAAAACAGGAGGAAAATAAGAGTGAAAATAAGATTGTGGCAAAAGAATTTGAGCAACAAATGAAGCCTAATAATAAACCATCTAGTGTTGCTTCTGAAATTAAATTGAAAAGTGCATGTTTACTTGCCACCAAATCTGATATTGAGATCTCGATTTTAGCAAATCTGTTTGCTATGCTTTTGTGTACAAAGAGGCATTATTTTCATTCAAGGACGTGCCTTCCTCTTTGCCTCCTGCTGTCACTAACATTTTGCAGGAGTTCGCTGACGTCTTTCCACAAGACGTGCCACCGGGATTACCACCTATTCGAGGGATTGAGCATCAAATTGACTTAATTCCCGGTGCATCATTACCCAACCGTGCACCATACCGTACCAATCCAGAGGAGACAAAGGAGATTATGCGTCAAGTACAAGAACTGCTCGACAAAGGTTATATACGTGAATCCCTTAGTCCTTGTGTTGTTCCTATCATTTTGGTGCCGAAAAAGGATGGTACGTCGCGTATGTGCGTTGATTGTAGAGGCATTAATAATATTACTATTAGTTATCATCATCCTATTCCTAGGCTAGATGATATGCTTGATGAATTGAGTGGCTCTACAATATTCTCCAAAGTTGATTTGCGTAGTGGATACCATCAAATTCATATGAAATTGGGAGATGAATGGAAAACAACATTTAAAACTAAGTTTGGATTATATGAGTGGTTAGTCATGCCTTTTGGGTTAACTAATGCACCCAGTACTTTCATGAGGTTAATGAACGAAGGTTTACGTGCTTTCATTGGACGATTTGTGGTAGTTTACTTTGATGACATATTGATTTATAGCAAACCCTTGGAGGAACATTTGAAACATTTACATGTTGTTTTTATTGCTCTAGGTGATGCACGTTTGTTTGGTAACCTTGGAAAGTGCACATTTTGCACCGACCGAGTATCTTTTCTTGGCTATGTTGTTACTCCACAGGGAATTCAAGTTGATAAAGCCAAGATTGAACCTATTAAAAGTTGGACGAAGCCCAAAACAGTGACACAAGTGAGGAGTTTCCTTGGCCTCGCTGGTTTCTATAGGCGTTTTGTGAGAGATTTCAGCACCATTGCTGCACCTCTCAACGAGCTTACAAAGAAGGATGTGCCTTTTATTTGGGGTACCGCACAGGAAGAAGCCTTCACGGTATTGCAAGATAAGTTGACAGATGCTCCTTTACTCCAACTTCCTGATTTTGATAAGACTTTTGAGCTTGAATGTGATGCTAGTGGAATTGGATTAGGAGGTGTGTTATTACAAGATGGCAAACCTGTTGCATACTTTTCTGAAAAATTGAGTGGGCCTAGTCTGAAATATTCTACTTATGATAAAGAATTATATGCTCTTGTTCGGACCTTAGAAACATGGCAACATTATTTATGGCCCAAGGAATCTGTTATACATTTTGATCATGAATCTTTGAAACACATTAAAAGTCAAGCAAAACTGAACCGTAGACATGCTAAATGGGTTGAATTCATTGAGACTTTCCCTTATGTCATTAAACACAAGAAGGGTAAAGAAAATGTTATTGCTGATGCATTGTCTCATCGTTATAGTATGCTTTCACAACTTGACTTTAAAATATTTGGTTTGGAGACCATCAAAGATCAATATGTGCATGATGCTGAATTTAAAGATGTATTGCAAAATTTTAAGGAAGGGAGAACTTGGAACAAGTTCGTTCTTAACGATGGATTTGTGTTTCGTGCTAACAAGCTATGCATTCTAGCTAGCTCCGTTCGTCTTTTGTTGTTGCAGGAGGTGCATGGAGGAGGACTAATGGGACACTTTGGCGTCAAGAAGACGGAGGATATACTTGCTACACATTTCTTTTGGCCAAAGATGAGACGGGATGTTGAGCGTTTTGTTGCTCGCTGCACAACATGTCAAAAAGCTAAGTCACGACTCAACCCTCATGGTTCATATATGCCTTTGCCTGTACCTGGCGTTCCTTGGGAGGATATATCTATGGACTTTGTTTTAGGTTTACCTCGAACAAAGAAGGGGAGGGATAGCATATTTGTTGTCGTGGATAGGTTCTCGAAAATGGCACACTTTATACCATGTCATAAAAGCGATGATGCTGTTAATGTTGCTGATTTGTTCTTTCGTGAAATTATTCGCTTGCATGGTGTGCCAAATACTATTGTTTCAGATCGTGATACTAAATTTCTTAGCCACTTTTGGAGATGTTTATGGGCTAAGTTTGGGACTAAACTGCTTTTGAGTACTACTTGTCACCCCCAAACTGATGGACAAACTGAAGTAGTCAATAGAACATTGTCTACTATGCTTAGGGCTGTTTTGAAGAATAATAAGAAAATGTGGGAAGAATGCTTGCCTCATATTGAATTTGCTTATAATCGTTCATTGCATTCTAATACTAAAATGTGCCCTTTTGAAATTGTGTATGGTTTCCTACCTCCTGCACCTATTGATTTGTTGCCTCTTCCATCTTTAGAGAAGGTTAATTTTGATGCTAAAGAACGTGCTGAATTGATAAGGGTAGATTTCCTGGAGATAAAAATGATAATGCATGAGTTAACTAAGGAAAACATGCTGAAGAATTTCCTGGAGATAAAAATGATAATGCATGAGTTTCCTGGATGCTAAAGAACGTGCTGAATTTTGATGTTAAAAATGCATGAGTTAACTAAGGAAAACATTGAGCGTATGAATGCTAAATATAAACTTGCTGGAGATAAGGGTAGAAAACATGTTGTGTTTGCACCTGGAGATCTTGTTTGGTTACATTTGCGTAAGGGTTGATTTCCTAATTTGCGCAAATCAAAGCTAATGCCACGTGCTGCTGGTCCTTTTAAGGTGTTAGAGAAAATAAATGATAATGCATATAAACTTGAGCTGCCTGCAGATTTTGGGGTTAGTCCCACTTTTAACATTGCAGATTTGAAGCCTTATTTGGGTGAGGAAGATGAGCTTTCGTCGAGGACGACTTCATTTCAAGAAGGGGAGGATGATGAGGACATCAATACCATTGTTACACCCACAACCCCTGCTGCTATACATACTAGACCAATTAGTAGAGGTCGCGCACGCCAACTGAATTACCAGGTACTTTCGTTTCTTGGTAATGATTATAATGTTCATGAGAATATGATGCTGCCTAAATTGGATACATTTGTTTTGCTTACAAATGAAGGGCCTGGCATGGATAAGAGGGATGAACACTGGAGCAAGACCAAGCATGGAAATGATGGAATGCGCAAGGGGATCAAGAACGGAGTTACAAGTGATGATTTCAGTACTTTGAAGCCACCATAAGGAGTGCATGAAGCCTTGGACGAAATATACAAGATGCCACTTCATAAATTTCGTCCAGAGGCTATTCTAGGTGCCGCGTCACCTTATTATTGGGCCATGCCCATGTATTTTCGAAATACTTAAGTCTAGGCTATTTTTAGAGTCCGTATGTGTGGGGAAACAAGAGTTAGGGTTGGTTTCGGACCCCTCCTCCAAGGGCCACGAACCCCTCCTCTTCCTCCATATATACAGCCCTTAGGGCGTCGTTTAGACTTTGGGGTTTTGTTTAGATTAAAAGTTCGCCATAGCTGCAACTTCGTGTACTTCGTTTGTGTCCAACGACCAGAACAAGACGTCACAGAACCCCACCTTCATTAATAAAGCTTTCCTCTTCTATTCGCAATATCTAGATTGCAATCTCAGTTTCTTGCTTGTTCTTCGTTTGCTCGCAGGAAATAGACCCTCGTGGTCAGGTTGATCGTGCTCCAGCGTGGTCAATAACCCTCGGAAGTTGGTTTAGCGATTGCTAAGGCGCGACGTCTGCGCATGTTCGTAGTCGGATCGTCAAAGTCGACTCCCACAGAAACCGATATCTATCTCATCGAAAACATCAGGACACCTTCACCTCTATCAGTCCAAAACTCCCGCGCGGGCCATTTGGGCCGGAAAACACCCCAATAGCCTCCATCGTCTACAAACACCCCACCAATAAGCCTACTTAAACAAACCAGAGCGCGGGGCAAATACATATAAACTACAAGAAAATGTTTGAAACTAAAAATGTAAAATTTCAAATACTAGTTCATAGGCAACAACTTTGAATATGAAAAATATAAATAAAAATAATTTTAGCTCTACACCATGGATGATAAAAAAGGGGAAAATATGATACAAAAACAATGAAACTCCAAAAAGCAGAGAACTTAATAGCCTATCTGTTAAATGTACATAATTTAAAACACCGAATTAAAATATTACTTTCAAGTTCAGCTACTAAAATGCAAGAAGTTCAAATAGATAATGTTTGTCAATTATGCTAAATTTCTTATTTATATAAAATCTGACAAGTTCACCTACTAAAATGCAAGAAGTTCAAATAGATTCTCTTTGTCAATTATGCTAAATTTCTTATTTATATAAAATCTGACTACTTCAACTACTAAAATGCAAGAAGTTCAAATAGATTTTCTTTGTCAATTCTGCTAAATTTCTTATTTGTATAAAATCTGTCCACACCTCAACGAAGGATTTCGTTATAAATAAACTCAACCCCCTCCCCCTCCCCCCAAAAAAAACTTAGTTCAAACATACATATGACATCAGTACTAAAAAAGCAGGAATAGTCAGGCCACACACACCACTGTGACACCAAATTTCAAAACCGTACGCTGTATGAAATTACAATTCAGTTCACATAGCACTAAACCATAAGTGCACTACAAATGAGAATACAAAAACTATAAAGGCAAAACTTAGGTTGGGACAGATGAAAAATAAAATATGTCCCGGTTTTGAGCAACAACTCTGAGGGCACTGAAAAATGTTTTGAGATCAACTAGTGTATAAGACTTCAATGGAAAAACAATAATGAACATCCACACGGAAAAACATCACAAAGCATACGTCACTTAAACAGTGCAAAATGCCATCGTCACCACCCCTGAGACACGCAAGTAGGATAAGCAGCTGGTAAGTACAGCTTGACAAGACTACTTAGTGCGACAGTAAAAACCCTTGGCTTGGATGGTTAGTTCTTCCAGGCCACCACCCGCGCCACCCACTGGGCGGTTGCCACAAGGGACAGCAAACGGGGACCCCCACGACCACTACAACCACGTCCCCGATGAACCCCTCCCACACATCCCCGTCCACGTGTTGCAAAATACCCCATTGTCTTCCATCTCTGCCTCATTCACAGAACCACCATTGCCGCTTCCGTCTCCACCACAGACAACACATAAAATTCTCTCTCCCAAGCCCACATTCGCTGGAGGAGGGCAATGGCGGAGGAACCGTCCGCCAAGCATTATCATGGCGAGACGTCTGACAAGAGCTGCAACCTCGACAACCTTCACGTCACTGGCGAGAAACGTGCGTACACCAGAACCCTCACAGGGGTTGAGCTCCACGGCAATAAGACGCTGGAGATCGTCTGCACCAGCGAACCAGACAAGGCAGACGAGATGATGAGCAGGCTCAGGATGAAGGTAGGCGGCTTGTATTCGAGCTTCATCGAAGTTGATGTGGAGTACACCAGCGACGATGAACATCCCCAGATGGCAGCAGTCCCGCAGTTGTGCGTCAAGGAACTCTGCTTGGTGTACCACATCGCAGCGGCCACAAAATGGTAACCCAAAACTAATGTTCATTCATCTGTTGTACTAGTACTACTCCCTAAAAATTTCATAAAACTTGTTTCCCAACTAGATGAACTACTATAGTTTGTGAAGTGGATGCACGAGTACATGTTTCTCAAGTTACATGCATTTCTGAAATTGTGAAGTGGATTGTTTCACCAGATTAGTCATCTGAAACAGATGCACTGGATTAGCATCTCAAAAAAATTTCACCAAATTAATTTCTGAACTTGATGTACCAGCATAGATTCTGATCTTGCTGCACTAGTATAGTTTATAGAATTGATGTATTAAAAGATGTTTGGTGAAGTGGTATAGGTCCATATCTTGATGCACATGTTTCTCAAATTAATTTCTGAACTTGATATAGAATTGATGCACAAAGATGTATCAAGCACTGGTATAGGTCTTTTATTCAACAAAAAAGAAAACTAAACTTGAAGTAAGTAGAAAATATATCATTGACTGGTAAAATAGGTTCTTGAACTTGGTGAAGCATTTGGTGAAGCACTGAAGATACCAAAAAAGAAAAATAACATGGTGTAGTTGAATTTAATTTCAGGACTTTGTGTACTTGTTTCTGAACTACATTCATCCATGACTTGTACTATATAAGTATCTACCTCATGGATTATCACTTGTAAACCAAAAAGGAGGAGAATTCAATCTTCAAAAAATAACACTAATATTCAATATGTGTCTCCCCCCTTGCAGGCCCAAGCACCTCAAAGAGTTCCTGCAGGAGGAGAAATTGTACACATTTGCCGGCTTTAGCATTGGAGGTGACAAG
Source organism: Triticum urartu (assembly GCF_003073215.2). NCBI lineage: Eukaryota > Viridiplantae > Streptophyta > Magnoliopsida > Poales > Poaceae > Triticum > Triticum urartu. Next base: position 132,396,222 of record NC_053024.1, on the reverse strand, counting down.
CGGATGCTGAACAAGTCTCGTTTGGAGATCAACCCCAACAAATTCATCGACATGCAGTGCAAGTGGAAAGTTCCAACCAACAACAAATTCTACGACTCCTTGGCAGATGTTGCAGGAAGCGTCATCCACCCAATCTACAAAGGCATGCAGAAGAAGATCGACACGGAGGAAGACCACAAACTGTGGGGATCAGCCCGCTGCCAGACAGGCTCATCGAGTACGCAGGAGTAGATGCGTACGCCACATACAAGTCATGGAAGATAATCGACAACATCATGACAGGTTGGGATATTTCAAAAGAGCAGGAGGCTGACCCCTACTACAACTGCAACTTCGCGGGATGAAGAGGCATGAAAGTCCGCCTTCGTGTTGCTCACGCTTCTGCTTGTCCTTAATCTTGTTGTTTCAGATTTGTAATTTTCTTTCGTTAGGTTGAACCAGCTTCCTTATGTTATGTGTGTCAGGATTTGAACAAGTTTTCCTATGTCTATCAAGTACATCGTTTGCTTATGTCGTTCGACAAGTTTGCTAGCTTCCTATTTTGTTTATCCATCATTTAAAGTTGAAGTAGGTTGTGAATGAAACTTGATGGCTGCTATGTAGCACTAGTCATGGAGCAACAAATCACACATGGATATTTTCACAAAAAAACAGTTGCAGGCTAACTAAGGACAACAACAAATAGTAGCATTGGACGCTAAGTATAGCTTAGTCATGTACAGTAGTACTATGACACTAAAATTCAGTTTTTAGTTTCAGAAGAACACTAAAAAGACTATGTTTCACCCGAGGACAACATTTAGTACTAACAGCATCATGCTAATAGTAGTTAGAAAATTACGAAGTACTACAACAGGAAAAATCAAAGAACCATCAGTACGTATTTCCTAGTCACTAGCATGCTAGGATTGAAAGTTCTGGTACACTTGAACACACAGTACATTCATTCTACAAAAATAAAAAGTAACGGGAAGCTTCAGTTCGCATTCCCTAAAACAGTGACACACTAAGAATAAGAGTAATAGTAAAACTGAAATCTCAGTACAACTTAGTCTATACAGCAATTACTATGATGATACCAAACATTGCCTTGAGAAGAACCACAACCTAGAAAAAAGAAGGCCAAAACTAAATAAAAAAGATATCAGTTCGACCAAGGAGAAAAATCACAGGAAAGACAACAGAAGCATCAGCCCACATTGACCAGTGAGGTACTAGTTTCAAACAACACAAAATAAAATAAAATGATCAAAGTACTAGTACAATTGAAATCTTAGAACAACTTAGTTTATTCGTAAGTGCTATGATGATACCAATTAATGCCTTGAGAAAGAAGGCCAAGACTCAACCAAATTTCAACCAAGGACAAAAATTAACAAAAAACAAACAATAGAAGCATCCTCCAACATTGACTAGTGAAGTAATTATGAACTTAATATGGCTATCTATTAAATGTAGCCAATTTAAACTAGTGCTTTAACTTTTACTATGAAGTTCAACTACTAAAATTCAAGAAGTTCAAACAAAAATTTGGCTCTCAAATTTTGCTAAATTTCTTATACTTCAATAAAATCTGGCTAGAGATCATGTAGCAACTTCGTCGTAAATAATTTCAATCCCCAAAAAACTTCAGTTCTAATACATTATATGAAATCAGTTCTACATAACAAGGAAGCATCATCTCTCTCT
>NC_053024.1:132382034-132393533 GCF_003073215.2 Triticum urartu | reverse complement strand
GGTTGCGTATTGTTGGTGAGACCAACAATGGCAAACACCCGACTGCGGTAGTGCGGTCAGGGTGGTCCTCGGCGTCAATGATGAGGGGCATGCTGGACCACTTCAGCGGCTTCTGAGCATCGAACGACGGCTCTGCTGGTGTAATCTCACGCGCCCACTGCTTGAGTCGGCGGTGAGAGGTATGCAGCGAGGCGCCGCCATCGACGCACATGGCCTCCGTAGCCTTCTGGAACCCTTGCTCGTCGTCCTCGCCGTGACCGTCGTCTTCTTATTTCTTGTCGCGGCCCCGGGCGGGCCTCCCTTGCTGGTTGTCCTTGCCAGGGCGGCCTCCTTGGCTGCCACGCTTCTTGCCGGATCCCTCAGCACCGTCCTGGTCCTTCTCCTTGTCCCGCCTTTCGTACTTAGCCTTTTGCTTCTCAGCAAGCAGCTCGACTTGTCGGCAGTTCTGGAGGTCGTGGCCCTTGGTGCGGTGGATATTGCAGTATTGCTTGCCGGAGCTTCCTGGCTTGTCGGTAGCCACTAGGGCCCGACAGGCGGGGCACCCGGCAATTTCGTTGCCGGGGGCGTCTGCCTTGACCTTCTTGCCGGCACCGGTATCGTCAGATCCCTCAACGGCAAGCACGGCCTTGGCTTTTCGTTTCCCGTTGCGATGTCAGCTCATCTTCATCGGGGTGGCAGCGTCTTCACCAGTAGAGTCGGTTTCCGTGCTGGCGTCTTCGCTGGGGTACTTCCTTCCCTCTTCAGCCCCGGCGCACCTATCGGCCAGAACGTAGAGCTCGGCCACATCTTTAAGCTTGGTCATCGCCAGCTCCTCGCGCATCTTGCGGTTGCGTACGTTTTGGTGGAACGCGCTAATCACAGCAGCAGGATGAACATCGGGGATGTTGTACTGCACCCAGCTGAATCTCTAGATGTACTTGCCAGGGTCTCCCCTTCCTTCTGGGGAATGATATGTAGATCACTGGCCTGGCCATGAGCTTGGTGGGCTCCTGTGAAGGCGCCAACGAACTCATGGCACATATCTGACCAGGAAGAAATGGAATCCGCCGGCAAGTGCATCAACCAAGACATCACATTAGGCTTGAGCGCCAGCGGGAAATAGTTGGCGAGCACCTTGTCGTCGCGAGCCCCAGCGGCCTGCATCACGATGGTGTAGATGCTGAGGAACTCGGACGGATGGGTCTTGCTGGTGTACTTCTCGCCGACATCGGGCTTGAACGTGCGGTGGGACGGCCACTGGAACTGCCTCAGCTCACGAGTAAAAGCTGGGCAGCCCACCTCGTAAGGTAGGCCGCCGGGGCCCCCGGTGCCGGGTGGTCCCTAGCGGGTCCCGCTCGCTTGTCCAATTGGCGGCGCGTTTTGCGTCGGCGCTCGACGGTGGTTCAAGCGTCTTCATGAGCTCGCTCCCGAAGGACCTGGCGCTGGTCGCAGAGGGTCCGCGGGTCGGACGATGCTATGGAGATGTTGTCACAAGCGTCGTCGCGACGGGCCGACGCCTGCGGCGGCCGGTGAGGAGGATGAGAGTGCACCGTGGCCGTAGCTCCCCCGGTCCTCCCAGTGCCATCATGTAGTGGCTCGGTGGAGCGCCGTCCCGAGGGCCCCGCTGGTCGTGGATCGTCTTTGTTTGCGACGGCGACGAGTCTCCGGATGGTGGCCCTCCACTCGTCAAGCTTCTCCACAGCAGGAGGGAAGTCGAGGAGCAGCTGTGCGCGTGCCAAAGCTTCCGCTGGCGTGGGCGGCGGCGATAGCTAAGTGGATCGCGGCGCGCTTCGACTTCTAACTACGTTAGAAGGAGCTCCGTCACGACCTAGTGGCTGCGCGCCATTTTCACCAGCGCTTTGGCGAGCGTGCTGAACCCCCTCATGTTGCCGATGACGCACAGGGCTCTTCCCCCGGCGGTGCCCAGGGTCACTGTCGGTGTCAAAACCGGCGGATCTCGGGTAGGGGGTCCCAAATTGTGCGTCTAGGCCGGATGGTAACAGGAGGCAGGGGACACAATGTTTTACCCAGGTTCGGGCCCTCTTGATGGAGGTAAAACCCTACGTCTTGCTTGATTAATATTGATGATATGGGTAGTACAAGAGTAGATCTACCACGAGATCAGAGAGGCTAAACCCTAGAAGCTAGCCTATGGTATGATTGTTGTTCGTCCTATGGACTAAAACCCTCTGGTTTATATAGACACCGGAGAGGGCTAGGGTTACACAGAGTCGGTTACAATGGGAGGAGATCTACATATCCGTATTGCCAAGCTTGCCTTCCACGCCAAGGAAAGTCCCTTCCGGACACAGGACGAAGTCTTCAATCTTGTATCTTCATAGTCCAAGAGTCCGGCCAAAGGTTATAGTCCGGCTATCCGGACACCCCTTAATCCAGGACTCCCTCAGTAGCCCCTGAACCAGGCTTCAATGACGACGAGTCCGGCGCGCAGATTGTCTTCGGCATTGCAAGGTGGGTTCCTCCTCCGAATACATCACAGAAGAATTTGAATACAAGGATAGTGTCCGACCCTGCAAAATAAGTTCCACATACCACCGTAGAGAGAATAATATTTCCGCAAATCTAACTTGCTGACTTGTTTTGGCAACACGACATTATGCCATGGCCCGGTGATTATTCGAACCGTTTCCTTTAACTAGCCCCGCACATAACGCGAGGCAGTTTTTTGACACGTCTTGTCAAAGCAGAGATCGTGTCCCCTTATTACGGGATTCTCATCAATACGGGCGTGGGTAACCCAACTGCGCCATCGATTACGACACTTGGGGGATAATCGAGTTTTATCAGGCTAGTGGGGACGCTTAGTTTCATTCGCCCATATAAAGGGATAAGGATTCACCTTTTCATCCATGCCTTCTTCCTCCTTTGCTCATCTGTTTTCGCACACTCGAGCTCTAGCGCCCAGGTCCGCACTTCCCACCTCAACCTTCTCCAACCATGTCCGGAGCGGGAGGAAGGTGGATGGTCTCCTCCGTCACGGATGGAGACATCAAGAAGCTGAGGAGAGCCGGATACCTGCCCGACGACATCGCGCACCGGCTCCCAGATGAGGGGCAGCTCATCCCCACCCCCAGGCCCCATGAGAGGGTAGTGTTCCTCACCCATTTCCTCCGTGGACTGGGATTCCCTCTCCACCCATTCGTCCAGGGGCTCATGTTCTATTACGGCCTGGATTTCCACGATCTGGCCCCGAACTTCATCCTCAACATCTTGGCGTTTATCGTTGTGTGCGAGGCCTTCCTCCGCATCAAGCCCCACTTCGGGTTATGGCTGAAGACCTTTAATGTCAAGACGAAGGTTGTGGGCGGCTGCCAGGCGGAGTGCGGAGGCGCCATGGTGGGCAAGATGCCCAACGTTACATGGCTCGAGGGCTCCTTTGTGGAAAACATAAAGGGGTGGCAATCGGGGTGGTTCTACATCACCGAGCCGCGTGACCCTGCATGGGCAGTGGCCCTCGAGTTCCGATTTGACATCCCCATGCGGCTCACCTCCTGGAAGGAGAAGGGCCTGTCCTGGGGTAGTTCGGGAGAGCTGACCGGACTCCAAACATGCATTCAAAACATGGTGAACAAGAAGCTCAAACTCATCAACGTAGTCCAGGTCATGCTCCACTGCCGGATCCTCCCGTGCCAACAACGGGACTTCAACTTGTGGGAATTCAACCCGGCGCAGCACCGAACTCTGAACAGGCTCTTCGACACAACTCACGAAGACGCCTGGAGGGTGCTGTTCAAAAGCGCCGAGGTCCACCCCCCTATTACTGAGGATCGCGGATTAAGCACGAAGCACCAAGCCAGTGCGCTAAGATGCTTTACCTTTCACAGGATAATCATTTTTTATAGATTGACTCCATGCGGGATCTAAACTCCCGTACCTTTGACAGGACTAGCAGAGATGGCCGAAAGATCGACTGTCCAGATCCTTTGCCCAAAGGCCCAGCAGACGCTCTTCTAGCGAAGATGCGGACTCCGACCCCTTACAAGGTGCCGGAGAAGACCAAGAAGCCCAAGGGAACCCGAAAGAGTTCCCGACGCCAGGCGTCGTCGGACTCACCGTCCGAGGACTCTACGGCACAATCCTCCCCGAAGACAAGGAAGAAGAAGAAGATGCTCCCCCACAGACGGGGGAGACAACAAAAGGAAGGCCGCCCCAACCGCGGAGGCCGAAGGGTCCAAGAAGGGAGAACTCTCCTTCCCGACAACTCCACCACCGCCGACGAAGGCGAAGACGAGTGGCTGCCCAGGGCCAAGCCCCCGGGGAGTCGTAAGTATTCGGATACCAGAGTAACTAATAGGATTCCATTGCCGCACTACTTCCCTAACGCCAAACATAATTATGCAGGCCGCCCCGAGCCAATATCGAGGTATCATCGGACGGCTCCCTGGGCTCATCGGACATGGATAGCGATCCAGTCCCGACCGCCACCTCCCCTATCCTGCCGACGACGCCGAGGTGCTATCTCAAGAGGCACCGGATCAAGGGGAGACAGTCCCGGAGGCGCCTCAAGGCGACCTCCCAGACTCCGGGAGCCAAGGGGACAGGGCCCCCGAGAGCTCCGAGTTCGGCCCTCAGCCAAACACCGCGCCGGAACCTCCAGCGGTTCCGGGCTCGGGCAGGCGGCCTCCTTCTAAGAGGAGCAAGACGCCTGTGCCGGTGACCTCTGTCCATCCAGAGGCACCGGACAATCTACTGGAAGCGCTTCGCAGCGCTTCCATCGACGAGGAGCACCGCACTATCATGAGTGCGGTCATCCAGAAGGTCCAGTCCACCAAGAGCGGATTGACTGAAGCCTGTGCCAGCCTTCTAACAGGCTTCGAGGTAAGTGTTTTAAAATATAGGAAAAATATTACCGCATAGACAGTAGCCCCTGACGCTTTGTTCGGCGTTCAAAAAGAAAAACCGAACAGAGGATCAAATAATACCGCAGGAGTCTAACATAAGTATGTCAATATGCGTATGCAGGCCTCACTGCTGGCGTCCGCCGCACTGACTGCGGAGGTCGCCATACTGAAGCAGGACCTCGAGGGGTCCAAGAAAGAGCTCGGCCTTGCCAAGAGGCAGATCGAGGAGAACAAGGGTAAGTAATACCCCGTCTATAGATATGTATATAAAAAAGGACGCGATTCAGAATGACAGGATCATTGTATGTTTTCCATGGGCCATGACTGAGGTGGCAACCCTGAAGCAACCGCTGACCAAGGCCGAAGATACAGCAGCCAAGGAGCGCACCGAGTGGAAAAACAAGAGGCTCGGGTGGGCGAGGTGCAGCAAGAGCTCCAGGCTCTCGTGACGAAGCACGAGGCGTTGGAGCTTGACTTGAAGACTCGAGAGTCTGAGCTTGCCGTGGCCCGTGAGAGCGCAAAGAGTGCCAAGGCCGAGGCACAGAAGGCCTCGAATCCGGAGCTCTCCAGGAGCATTCACAAATTTGCCCCGCAGCGTGTCCGATGCCGCACAATTTTACCAGGCCGAGGACGGAAGCTCAACGGAGAAGCTATTCTGGTCTCAGTATACTGAGACCGAACACCCGATACCGATGAGCAACCAGCTAAAGCAGATGGTCGAGATACACAAGGCGGCCGAACAGGCCATGAAGGGCCTTATAGTCCGGCTGTGGCATGGCGACGCCCTTCCAAACAGCTACTTCGGCCTGGTGAGGCGGCTTGTGGATGCCTGCCCGCGGCTGGAGGTCGTCAAGCGGTCCTTCTACATCGAAGGTGCACGCCGGGCTTTCGCGCGTGTAAAAATGCAGTGGGTCAAGCTGGACGTCGTGAAGCTGATCAAGGAGGGGCCGCCGGAGGGCAAGGAGCACCGCCACCCCGAGATGTACTACGAGGGTGTTCTGCCGGGTGCCCGTCTTATCGCGGATGAGTGCTGAAAAGATGTAATATTTGAATGAGACTTGGTCGTTTTATCCTGTATGTATGAAAACTTGTTTCATATGCGCTATGCAACGCTTGTGGAATTTAAAATATTACCTTCTGTTTGGATGTTTATCCAATCTAAGAGATGGCTAGTCCTCAGCTTCTGCCCCCATGCCACGAGTGCTGCGGTGTTCGGGATAATCCTGAGCACTCTTGTTCCCATGTTTGGGTCCTTCGAGGGAGGGGCTCAGCACAACGAACAAGGCAACCAGACTAATAATGCTTTATCACTCTCACTTAGCCATAGAATTCTATAATTTTAAATTTCGGCGAAGCCCCTGGTATTCGGAAGGCCGAATTTGGGGCACGATACACGCCTGTAAGCCAGACAGGGCCGGCCCCTCGCCCTAAGCGGCATAAGTCTTTAGGGACTCAAAAACCTCGCCGAACAGCGACCAGTCTCTCGCCTTATCATGACAGTCAGTTTTAGCTTTCTCTACTGAGGTGCTCAGCCCGGCAGAACCGGGGCACAATCGCAGTAGTTCTCCTAGCACTACCTTAGCCGATAGAGCGGAACGTAAGGTACCAAAACATAGGAGCCAGGCAAACCCAACATTTGACCAAAGACATGATTCGGAGCTGATGCATATAATGCTATAAGTTCGGGGCGCCGCACTTGTGAAAGTGTTCGGGCTTTTCACACCGCATTGTGGCGTACGTAAGCCCCTGGTTTATTGGCCGTACCAAATTGTATGGTTGCAAGGCGTCATTAGTGAACACGTAGATATATATATATATAACAAGAATGCAATAATAGTCGTAATGTCATGCATTGTTTATTGAAAAATTGCGTTGAAGCAGAGTGATACAGATAGTGCGATAAGCAAAGAGTAGGACTATGTCCCTCCCAAGGGCAAGCTGAGGAACGATATGAAATCGAATATTTCGCTCGTTACTGAAATCAACCTGGGAATTCCGTGGTATAACGTAGTTGTCTGCCTCCTTGGTTGCTGCATCATGTGTTCGGCAATAGTGCTCCCGGACAGTGTTTCCAGAGATTAAGGTCCTGAAAGAAAAACAAAAATAACCAAACGGGAAGCCCCTAGTGCGGTTTTGGCTGCGTCTTGGGGCGTGCCGTAGTTGTGCCCCCTTCCCACCTGTGCCCATGGTATTTTTAATGCGTAGTTTTGTACGCGCGGCATGAGCTTCGCCGCTGGGCTGGGATTGGGGTGGCCGCCGTATTGCTACGCGAGCTCAGACCGCGCCAGGCGGTCTATTTGCCGATTGCCCCAAGCGCGCTTGAAGGTGTCCGGGCTTTGAAACGCTGAACTGGTTGATTGCCGTGAAAGGCTGCTTTGCGCTTCTGCTGCGAGGGCCGCGATGTGCTCCTCTGTTTGGAGAGAGCGCTCTGTGTTTCCATTGACTGTAATAACTCCGCGAGGTCCTGGCATCTTGAGCTTGAGGTATGCATAATGCGGTACCGCATTGAATCTAGCAAATGCGGTTCGCTCGAGCAGCGCGTGATAACCATTGCGGAACGGGACTATATCGAAGATTAACTCTTCGCTTAGGAAGTTATTCGGGGATCCTAAGACCACTTCCAGTGTAATTGAGCCTGTGCAATGGGCCTCTACGCTTGGAATGACGCCCTTAAAGGTCGTTTTTGTGGGTTTGATCCTTGAGGGGTCTATACCCATTTTGCGCACCGTGTCCTGATAAAGCAGGTTCAGGCTGCTGCCGCCGTCCATAAGGACTCGAGTGAGGTGAAATCCGTCGATGATTGGGTCTAGGACCAGTGCGGCAAATCCGCCATGACGGATACTAGTGGGGTCGTCCCTGCGATCGAAGGTGATTGGACAGGAGGACCAAGGGTTGAAATTTGGGGCGACTGGCTCCAACGCATATACGTCCCTGAGCGCACGCTTCCGCTCCCTCTTGGGGATGTAGGTTGCATATATCATGCTCACCGTCCGCACTTGCGGGGGAAACCTCTTCTGTCCTCCAGTGTGCGGCTGCCGGGGTTCCTCCTTGTCATCGCTATGCGGCCCCTTGTCCTTGTTTTCGGCAATTAACTTACCGGCCTGCTTGAACACCCAACAATCCCTGTTGGTGTGATTGGCTTGCTTGTCTGGGGTGCCGTGTATTTGACACGAGCGATCGAGTATACGGTCCAAGCTGGACGGACCCGGTGTACTTTGTTTGAATGGCTTTTTCCGGTGGCCGGGTTTAGAGCCTTTGAATCCGGCATTGACTGCCGTATCCTCAGTATTTTCGCTGGTAATGCGGCGCTTATGCTTGTTGCGACGTGACCTGCTATTGCCATCCTTGGTGTCTGAGGTAACATGGTTCTTTGATATGTTATTACTGCGAGCCAGCCAGCTGTCTTCTCCCGCACAAAAGCGGGTCATGAGCGTCGTGAGAGCTGCCATAGATTTCGGCTTTTCCTGACCAAGGTGCCGGGCTAGCCACTCGTCTCGGATGTTGTGTTTGAAAGCCGCTAAGGCTTCCGCATCCGGACAGTCGACTATTTGATTTTTCTTTGTAAGGAACCGAGTCCAGAATTGCCTGGCCGACTCTTCTGGCTGCTGAATTATGTGACTTAAATCATCGGCGTTTGGTGGTCGCACATAAGTGCCCTGAAAGTTGTCGAGGAATGCGGCTTCCAGATCTTCCCAACAGCTAATGGAGTCCGATGGCAAGCTGTTGAGCCAATGCCGCGCTGGTCCTTTGAGCTTTAGTGGGAGGTATTTGATGGCGTGTAAGTCATCACCGCGTGCCATGTGGATGTGGAGGAGGAAGTCCTCGATCCATACTGCGGGATCTGTTGTGCTGTCGTATGATTCAATATTTACAGGTTTGAAACCTTCTGGGAATTGATGTTCCATTACTTCGTCTGTGAAGCATAAGGGGTGTGGGCGCCTCTATATTGGGCTATATCGCGATGCAGCTCGAATGGGTCTTGCCCGCTGTGTTCGGCCCGGCCGGATTTGCTTCTGTATCCGGCGTGACGTTTGTCGTCTCGCAGAGTGGTGCGCCCTCGTGATCCACAGATCTATCTTGAATGCTTTGCCTTGTCCTCCAATATGTCTCGCAGATCTGGCGTATCTCCCCATGCCTTTTTCTTTAAATGGCGTTGGGGTGGAGGCTGAGCTTTTGGCTGGAATGCCTCTCTATCGCGGCCACGAGGTGGCCGATTAGCCGTATCATATGCTTCTTCCTCCAGTCGGGGTAGTAACCTGCGCCTTGGGTAACTCTTGGAGGGGCGCTCGAGTTTATATTCCTCGGCCGCGAGGACTTCAGTCCATTTGTCAGCTAGCAGATCTTGATCAGCTTGAAGCTGATGCTGCTTTTTCTTCAGGCTATTTGCCGTGGCCATAAGCCGGCGCTTAAAGCGCTCTTGTTCGACGGGATCCTCTGGGACGGTGAATTCATCGTCGCCGAGGCTTGCCTCGTCTTCGGAGGGGGGATGTAATTCTCATCCTCCTCCTCTCCATCTGCCGCTCTCTCGGGAGAGCTGGCTCCTTCATCCTCCTCTTCTAAATCTTGCTGGAGGGGATTGTTGTTGTCTTTGGCACTATCCGGAGTATTATTATCTCCTGTGCCGGTATCACCACTTTTGCTTTGGCGGGACTTAGAGCGGCGCCGCTGGCGTCGGCGCTTGGGTTGCTTCTTGGAGGGGTCATCCTCCGCTATCTCGTCGCCATTGCCTTCATTGGGTGTATCCACAATGTATATGTCATATGACGAGGTGGCTTTCCAGTGCCCTTTAGGCGCTGGTTCATGTTCGTCTCCTACATCGTCATCCATACCGTCGATGTCTTTGGAGTCGAAGTCGAGCATGTCGGTTAAATCATTGTCAGTGGCTACGAAGTGGGTGGTTGGTGGGCGTCGAATTTCTTCGTCGTCCGCATCCCAATCCTGTTGGCCATGATCAAGCCAGGGCTCTCCTGACAAAGAGAGAGAGACCTTAGTGAATTCAGAATGTCGCCGAAGGGCGAGTGCTGAAAGATATCCGTGGCGGTGAATTCCATGATCGGCGCCCAATCGGATTCGATTGGCAGGGGCGCGGGCGGTTCGGAGTCAGAAAAAGAGTCCGACACCTTGGAGTCACGGGCTGCGCAGAGGATTATGCTGGTGTTCGGATCGATCACCATTGAGACGGCAGCCCCTTAGGCGGTGTCTAACCACCCGTCCTTGATTGGCGCAGTTGGCTCCGAACTAAGGGTCGGAGCTGATGCGGGCGCGGCCTCCAGGGTACTGTTCGGCGGCAGAGCTAAGTCATACCCATCGCGACAGTGCGGCGCTCCCGGCTGTGGCTCGAATTCGTCGAAGATCAAGTCTCCGCGGATGTCGGCCGTGTAGTTCAAACTTCCAAATCTGACTAATGGCCAGGGGCGTAGCTTTCAATCTGCTCCAGATGGCCAAGCAAATTAGCTCGCAGTGCAAAGCCGCCGAATACGAAAATCTTTCCGGGGAGAAAAGTCTCACCCTGGACCGCATCGCTATCAATGATAGTAGGAGCCATCAAGCCTAACGGCGACGACACAAAGGAACTCTCAATGAAAGCACCAATGTCGGTGTCAAAACCGGCGGATCTTGGGTAGGGAGTCCCAAACTGTGCGTCTAGGCTGGATGGTAACAGGAGGCAAGGGAGACGATGTTTTACCCAGGTTCGGGCCCTCTTGATGGAGGTAAAACCCTACGTCCTGCTTGATTAATATTGATGATATAGGTAGTACAAGAGTAGATCTACCACGAGATCAGAGAGGCTAAACCCTAGAAGCTAGCCTATGGTATGATTGTATGTTGTGATTGTTGTCCTACGGACTAAAACCCTTCGGTTTATATAGACACCAGAGATGGTTAGGATTACAAAGGAGGAGATATCCATATTCTTATTGTCTAGCTTGCCTTCCACGCCAAGTAGAGTCCCATCCGGACACGAGACGAAGTCTTCAATCTTGTATCTTCATAGTCTAACAGTCCGGCCAATGGAGATAGTCCGGCTGTCCGGAGACCCCCTAATCCAGGACTCCCTCACCAGTATTTACACTTCATATGATTATCCCCGTTGAAAACTTAACCTATATTGTCATCAATCACCAAAAAGGGGGAGATTGTAAATGCATCTAGTGCCCCTTAGTGATTTTGGTGTATTAAAGACTTATAGGTTAAGGGACTAATGTGTCTATAAGTCTATGAGGAGTTTGATATTTATAGAGAAAGTCGACCCCTAAAAATGAAGTTCTTCGATTGAAGACTTTGGATTTCTGAAGACTTTCTAAAGACTTTGAAAGTGAAGAAATTGGTGTGACCTTGAAGACTTGGCATTCGTTCGAGGGACATGAAGCGTGAAGAATTTTGTTTTTGTAGTTTCATTTTTTCTTTCTTGAGTCATAGGAAACACCGTACTATTAAAGGGGGTCGAGGAAATACTAAGGAAAAATTTCCATGTGATGCTCAACTCAAAATCCTACACCTACCAATCCCTTCGAGTGAAGCCATTGGAAATCTCATACCATTCAGTCATATTCTTCAGTGACAGAGACGAAGTTCTTCTGGTCTTTGAGGAATTTGTTCTGACTAAGGAGTTAGGAATTTGCCAGTGCGGATTGCCTACACAGTGAGGAACATGATA
>NC_053024.1:132353085-132381034 GCF_003073215.2 Triticum urartu | reverse complement strand
AGTCGACAATCTGGTCGATGCGCGGCAACGGGATGGGGTCCTTAGGGCAAGCCTTGTTAATATCTGTGTAATCAATACACAGCCTCCATTTCCCATTCGCCTTGCGCACCACTACTGGATTGGCCAACCACGTCGGGTGGAGCACCCCTCTCACCAAACCTGCCGCTTCCAACTTCCTGATCTCCTCTGTGATGAACTCCTGCCTTTCCAGAGCCTGCTCTCTGACCTTCTGCTTGACGGGCCGCGCATGGGGGCCAACAGCTAGGTGGTGCTCAATCACCTCCCTGGGAACACCGGGGATGTCGGATGCTTGCCATGCAAACACGTCGACATTTTCCCGTAGGAAGGTGACGAGCGCGCCATCCTATTTGCTGTCGAGGGTGGAGCCTATGATGAAGGCCCCTCCCGTGCCATCCTCCCCGACGGGCACCTTCTTGGTCTGCGGCGGCTCCGCTCCGGCTCTCTTGCTCTTGTCGGTAGAGCTCTCTGGCACGTCCTCAATGGTAGCACAACACTCTGAGGAGGCGCGCTTGCCGGAGTGGGTGCGAGAGGTCTTGCCGGGCTCCTTTTTCCCTCCCGGGCCGTCAGCGGCAGGAGCAGGTGCCTTGACGGCAGCTGCTGCAATTGCTTCCCAGTAGAGTTGGTCGTCGTAGATCAGTGCGTCCTTCTTGTCAGAGGGGACGGAGATCTCGGCCACGTCGAAGATGATCCTCTCCGTCCCGTAGTTTAACTCTCCTCCAAATGTCACGGGCAGTGTGACCTTTCCCTTTGGCTAGGTCCTCCCTGGATTGACCCCTTGAAACATGCCCATTTCCTCAAGGTCTCCATCAGGGATTTGCAACCTTTTGATCACGGCAGGCGAGATCAGGTTCAGGCTGGCCCCGCCGTCAACCAACATCTTGTTCACCCTGAGGTTGCGTATTGTTGGTGAGACCAACAATGGCAAACACCCGACTGCGGTAGTGCGGTCAGGGTGGTCCTCGGCGTCAATGATGAGGGGCATGCTGGACCACTTCAGCGGCTTCTGAGCATCGAACGACGGCTCTGCTGGTGTAATCTCACGCGCCCACTGCTTGAGTCGGCGGTGAGAGGTATGCAGCGAGGCGCCGCCATCGACGCACATGGCCTCCGTAGCCTTCTGGAACCCTTGCTCGTCGTCCTCGCCGTGACCGTCGTCTTCTTATTTCTTGTCGCGGCCCCGGGCGGGCCTCCCTTGCTGGTTGTCCTTGCCAGGGCGGCCTCCTTGGCTGCCACGCTTCTTGCCGGATCCCTCAGCACCGTCCTGGTCCTTCTCCTTGTCCCGCCTTTCGTACTTAGCCTTTTGCTTCTCAGCAAGCAGCTCGACTTGTCGGCAGTTCTGGAGGTCGTGGCCCTTGGTGCGGTGGATATTGCAGTATTGCTTGCCGGAGCTTCCTGGCTTGTCGGTAGCCACTAGGGCCCGACAGGCGGGGCACCCGGCAATTTCGTTGCCGGGGGCGTCTGCCTTGACCTTCTTGCCGGCACCGGTATCGTCAGATCCCTCAACGGCAAGCACGGCCTTGGCTTTTCGTTTCCCGTTGCGATGTCAGCTCATCTTCATCGGGGTGGCAGCGTCTTCACCAGTAGAGTCGGTTTCCGTGCTGGCGTCTTCGCTGGGGTACTTCCTTCCCTCTTCAGCCCCGGCGCACCTATCGGCCAGAACGTAGAGCTCGGCCACATCTTTAAGCTTGGTCATCGCCAGCTCCTCGCGCATCTTGCGGTTGCGTACGTTTTGGTGGAACGCGCTAATCACAGCAGCAGGATGAACATCGGGGATGTTGTACTGCACCCAGCTGAATCTCTAGATGTACTTGCCAGGGTCTCCCCTTCCTTCTGGGGAATGATATGTAGATCACTGGCCTGGCCATGAGCTTGGTGGGCTCCTGTGAAGGCGCCAACGAACTCATGGCACATATCTGACCAGGAAGAAATGGAATCCGCCGGCAAGTGCATCAACCAAGACATCACATTAGGCTTGAGCGCCAGCGGGAAATAGTTGGCGAGCACCTTGTCGTCGCGAGCCCCAGCGGCCTGCATCACGATGGTGTAGATGCTGAGGAACTCGGACGGATGGGTCTTGCTGGTGTACTTCTCGCCGACATCGGGCTTGAACGTGCGGTGGGACGGCCACTGGAACTGCCTCAGCTCACGAGTAAAAGCTGGGCAGCCCACCTCGTAAGGTAGGCCGCCGGGGCCCCCGGTGCCGGGTGGTCCCTAGCGGGTCCCGCTCGCTTGTCCAATTGGCGGCGCGTTTTGCGTCGGCGCTCGACGGTGGTTCAAGCGTCTTCATGAGCTCGCTCCCGAAGGACCTGGCGCTGGTCGCAGAGGGTCCGCGGGTCGGACGATGCTATGGAGATGTTGTCACAAGCGTCGTCGCGACGGGCCGACGCCTGCGGCGGCCGGTGAGGAGGATGAGAGTGCACCGTGGCCGTAGCTCCCCCGGTCCTCCCAGTGCCATCATGTAGTGGCTCGGTGGAGCGCCGTCCCGAGGGCCCCGCTGGTCGTGGATCGTCTTTGTTTGCGACGGCGACGAGTCTCCGGATGGTGGCCCTCCACTCGTCAAGCTTCTCCACAGCAGGAGGGAAGTCGAGGAGCAGCTGTGCGCGTGCCAAAGCTTCCGCTGGCGTGGGCGGCGGCGATAGCTAAGTGGATCGCGGCGCGCTTCGACTTCTAACTACGTTAGAAGGAGCTCCGTCACGACCTAGTGGCTGCGCGCCATTTTCACCAGCGCTTTGGCGAGCGTGCTGAACCCCCTCATGTTGCCGATGACGCACAGGGCTCTTCCCCCGGCGGTGCCCAGGGTCACTGTCGGTGTCAAAACCGGCGGATCTCGGGTAGGGGGTCCCAAATTGTGCGTCTAGGCCGGATGGTAACAGGAGGCAGGGGACACAATGTTTTACCCAGGTTCGGGCCCTCTTGATGGAGGTAAAACCCTACGTCCTGCTTGATTAATATTGATGATATGGGTAGTACAAGAGTAGATCTACCACGAGATCAGAGAGGCTAAACCCTAGAAGCTAGCCTATGGTATGATTGTATGTTGTCGTTGTTGTGTCCTACGGACTAAAACTCTCCGGTTTATATAGACACCGGAGAAGGTTAGGGTTACACAAGGTTGGTTACAAAGGAGGAGATATCCATATCCGTATTGCCTAGCTTGCCTTCCATGCCAAGTAGAGTCCCATCCGGACACGAGACGGAGTCTTCAATCTTGCATCTTCATAGTCCAACAGTCCGGCTAAAGGATATAATCCGGCTGTCCGGAGACCCCCTAATCCAGGACTCCCTCAGTAGCCCCTGAACCAGGCTTCAATGACGATGAGTCCGGCATGCAGTATTGTCTTCGGCATTGCAAGGCGGGTTCCTTCTCCGCATACATCACAGAAGAATTTGAATACAAGGATAGTGTCCGACCCTGCAAAATAAGTTCCACATACCACCGTAGAGAGAATAATATTTCCACAAATCTAATTTGCTGACTTGTTTTGGCAACACGACATTATGCCATGGCCCGGTGATTATTCGAACCGTTTCCTTTAACTAGCCCCGCACATAACGCGAGGCAGTTTTTTGACACGTCTTGTCAAAGCAGAGATCGTGTCCCCTTATTAACGGGATTCTCATCAATACGGGCGTGGGTAACCCAACCGCGCCATCGATTACGGCGCTTGGGGGATAAGCGAGTTTTACCAGGCTAGTGGGGACGCTTAGTTTCGTCCGCCCATATAAAGGGATAAGGATTCACCTTTTCATCCAACGCCTTCTTCCTCCTTTGCTCATCCGTTTTCGCACACTCGAGCTCTAGCGCCCAAGTCCGCACTTCCCACCTCAACCTTCTCCAACCATGTCCGGAGCGGGAGGCAGGTGGATGGTCTCCTCCGTCACGGATGGAGACATCAAGAAGCTGAGGAGAGCCGGATACCTGCCCGACGACATCGCGCACCGGCTCCCAGATGAGGGGCAGCTCATCCCCACCCCCAGGCCCCATGAGAGGGTAGTGTTCCTCACCCATTTCCTCCGTGGACTGGGATTCCCTCTCCACCCATTCGTCCGGGGGCTCATGTTCTATTACGGCCTGGATTTCCACGATCTGGCCCCGAACTTCATCCTCAACATCTCGGCGTTTATCGTTCGTGTGCGAGGCCTTCCTCCGCATCAAGCCCCACTTCGGTTATGGCTGAAGACCTTCAATGTCAAGATGAAGGTTGTGGGTGGCCGCCAGGCGGAGTGCGGAGGCGCCATGGTGGGCAAGATGCCCAACGTTACATGGCTCGAGGGCTCCTTTGTGGAAACCATAAAGGGGTGGCAATCGGGGTGGTTCTACATCCCCGAGCCGCATGACCCTGCATGGGCAGCGGCCCCCGAGTTCCGATCTGGCATCCCCATGCGGCTCACCTCCTGGAAAGAGAAGGGCCTGTCCTGGGGTGGTTCGGGAGAGCTGACCGGACTCCAAACATGTATTCAACACATGGTGAACAAGAAGCTCAAACTTGTCAACGTAGTCCAGGTCATGCTCCATCGCCGGATCCTCGCGTGCCAACAACGGGACTTCAACTTGTGGGAGTTCGACCCGGTGCAGCACCGAACTCTGAACAGGCTCTTCGACACAACTCATGAAGATGCCTGGAGGGTGATGTTCAAAAGCACCGAGGTCCCTCCTCCCATTACTGAGGATCGCGGATTCAGCGCGAAGTGCCAAGCCAGTGCGGTAAGCTGCTTTACCTTTCACAGGATACTTATTTTTATAGATTGACTCCATGCGGGATCTAAACTCCCGTACCTTTGACAGGACTGGCAGGAGATGGCCGGACAGATCGACTGTCCGGCTCCTTTGCCCGAAGGCCCAGCAGACGCTCTTCTGCGAAGATGCTGACTCCGGCTCCTTATACGGTGCCGGAGAAGACCAAGAAGGCCAAGGGAACCCGAAAGAGTTCCCGACGCCAGGCATCATCGGACTCACTGTCCGATGACTCTGCGGCGCACTCCTCCCCCGAAGACAAGGAAGAAGAAGAAGATGCTCCCCCTCCAGTTGGGGAGATAAGAAAAGGAAGGCCGCCCCAACTGGGGGGCCGAAGGGTCCAAGAAGGGAAGGACTCTCCTTCCGGACAGTTCCACCGCCGCCGACGAAGGCGAAAACGAGTGGTTGCCCAGGGCCAAGCCCCTGGGGAGATCATAAGTATTCGAATACCAGAGTAACTCATAGCATTCCTTTGTCACACTTTTTCCCTAACGCCGAACATAATTATGCAGGTCGCCACGAGCCAGTATCGATGTATCATCGGACGGCTCCCTGGGCTCGTCGGACATGGATAGCGATCCAGTCCCGACCGCCACCTCCCCTCATCCTGTGGACGACGCCGAGGTGCTGTCTCAGAGGCACCGGGTCGAGGGGAGACAGTCCCGGAGGCGCCTCAAGGCGGCCTCCCGGACTCCGGGAGCCGAGGGGACAAGGCCCCTGAGCTCCGAGTTCGGCCCTCAGCCAAACACCGCGCCGGAACCTCCAGTGGTTCCGGGCTCGGGCAGGCGGCCTCCTTCTAAGAGGGGCAAGACGCCGTGCCGGTGACCTCTGTCCATCCAGAGGCGCCGGACAATCTGCTGGAAGCGCTTCGCAGCGCTTCCATCGACGAGGAGCACCGTACTATTATGAGTGCGGTGGTCCAGAAGGTTCAGTCCGCCAAGAGCGGATTGACTGAAGCCTGTGCCAGCCTTCTAACAGGCTTTGAGGTAAGTGTTTTAAAATATAGGAAAAATATTACCGCATAGACAGTAGCCCCTGATGCTTTGTTCGGTGTTCACAAAGAAAAGCCGAACAGAGGATCAAAATAATATCGCAGGAGTCTAATATAAGTATGTCAATATGCGTATGCAGGCTTCGCTGCTGGCGTCCGCCGCACTGACTGCGGAGGTCGCCGTACTGAAGCAGGACCTCGAGGGGTCCAAGAAAGAGCTCGGCCTTGCCAAGAGGCAGCTCGAGGAGAACAAGGGTAAGTAATACCCTGTCTATAGATATGTATATATAAAAGAAGACGCGATTGCAAAATGACAGGATCATCGTATATTTGCCAGGGCCACGACCGAGGTGGCGACCCTGAAGCAAGCGCTAACCAAGGCCGAAGATAAAGCGGCCAAGGAGCGCACCGAGCGGAAAACAAGAGGCTCGTGTGGGCGAGGTGCAGCAAGAGCTCCAGGCTCTCGTGACGAAGCACGAGGCGTTGGAGCTTGACTCGAAGACGCGAGAGTCTGAGCTTGCCGCGGCCCTGAGCGCAAAGAGTGCCAAGGCCGAAGCCCAAAAGGCCCTCCAGGAGATTGACGCGATGAAGAAGATAGCGGCGGGTAAGGCATTCTATATGCAAAGCAAGCATGTGAAAGTAAATTACCGATTACTTACCCGAATTCGGAGCTCTCCAGGAGCATTCACAGATTTGCCCCGCAGCGTGTCGGATGCCGCACAGTTTTACCAGGCCGAGGAGGGAAGCTCAACGGAGAAGCTGTTCTGGTCTCAGTATACTGGGACCGAACACCCGATGCCTCTGAGCGACCAGCTAAAGCAGCTGGTCGAGCTGCACAAGGCGGCCGAACAGGCCATGAAGGGCCTTATAGTCCGGCTGTGGCCTGGCGACGCCCTTCCGAACAGCTACTTCGGCCTGGTGAGGCGGCTTGTGGATGCCTGCCCACGGCTGGAGGTCGTCAAGCGGTCCTTCTGCATCGAAGGTGCACGCCGGGCTTTCGCCCGTGTGAAGGTGCAGTGGGCCAAGCTAGACGCTGTGAAGCTGATCAAGGAAGGGCCGCCGCAGGGCAAGGAGCATCGCACCCCTGAAATTTATTATGAGGGTGTCCTGAAGGGTGCCCGTCTTGTAGCGGACGAATGTTCAAAGGATGTAATATTTGAGTAAACTTGCTCGTGTGATCCTGTATGATGAAAACTTGTTTCATATGCGCTATGCAACGCTTGTGTAATTTAAAATATTACCTTCTGTTTGGCTGTTTATCCAATCTGAGAGATGGCTAGTCCTCGGCTTCTGCCCCCATGCCACGAGTGCTGGGGTGTTCGGGATAAACCTGAGCACTCTTGTTCCCATGTTTGGGTCCTTCGAGGGAGGTGCTCAGCACAACGAACAAGGCAACCGGACTAATAATGCTTTATCACTCTCACTTAGCCATAGAATTCTATAATTTTAAATTTCGGCGAAGCCCCTGGTATTCAAGGCCGAATTCGGGGCGCGATACACGCCTGTAAGCCGGACAGGGCCGGCCCCTCGCCCTAAGCGGCATAAGTCTTTAGGGACTCGAAAAACCTCGCCGAACAGCGACCAGTCTCTCGCCTTATCATGACAGTCAGTTTTAGCTTTCTCTACTGAGGTGCTCAGCCCGGCAGAACCGGGGCACAATCGCAGTAGTTCTCCTAGCGCTACCTTAGCCGATAGAGCGGAACGTAAGGTACCAAAACATAGGAGCCGGGCAAACCCAACATTTGACCAAAGACATGATTCGGAGCTGATGCATATAATGCTATAAGTTCGGGGTGCCGCACTTGTGAAAGTGTTCGGACTTTTCACACCATATTGTGGGGTACGTAAGCCCCTGGTGTATTGGCCGTACCAAAGTGTACGGTTGCAAGGCGTCGTTAATGAACACACACACACACACACACACACACAATATATATATATATATATATAACAAGAATGCAATAATAGTCATGATGTTATGCATTGTTTATTCAAAAAGGTGCGTTAAAGCAGAATGATACAGATAGTGCGATAAGCAAAGAGTGGGACTATGTCCCTTCCAAGGGCAAGCTGAGGAATAGTATTAAATCAAATATTTCGCTCGTATTGTAATCCACCTGGGAATTCCGTGGTGTGACGTAGCTTTCTGCCTCCTTGGTTGCTGCATCATGTGTTCGGCAATAGTGCTGCCGGACAGGGTTTCCAGAGATTAAGGTCCTGAAAAAGAGAAAAATAACCAAACGGGAAGCCCCTAGTGCGGTTTAAGCCGCGTCTTGGGGCGTGCCGCAGTGTGCCCCTCCCCACCTGTGCCCATGGTATTTTTAATGCGTAATTATGTACGCGTGGCACGAGTTTCGCCGTTTGGCTGGGACTGGGGTGGGGGCCGCATTGCTACGCGAGCTCAGATCGCGCCAGGCGGTCTATTTGCCGATTGCTCCGAGCGCGCTTGAAGGTGTCCGGGTCTTGAAACGCCGAACTGGTGGATTGCCTTGAGAGGCTGTTTTGCGCTTCTGCTGCGAGGGCCGCAGTGTGCTCCTCTGTTCGGAAGAGAGCGCTCTGTGTTTCCATTGACTGTAATAACCCCGCGAGGTCCTGGCATCTTGAGCTTGAGGTATGCATAATGCGGTACCGCATTGAATCTCGCAAATGCGGTTCGCCCGAGCAGTGCATGATAACCACTGCGGAACGGGACTATATCGAAGATTAACTCTTCACTTCGGAAGTTATCCGGGGATCCGAAGACCACTTCCAGTGTAATTGAGCCTGTGCAATGGGCCTCTACGCCTGGAATGACGCCTCTTAAAGGTCGTTTTTGTGGGTTTGATCCTTGAGGGGTCTATACCCATTTTGCGCACTGTGTCCTGATAAAGCAGGTTCAGGCTGCTGCCGCCATCCATAAGGACTCGAGTGAGGTGAAATCCGTCAATGATTGGGTCCAGAACCAGTGCGGCGAATCCGCCATGACGGATACTAGTGGGATGGTCCCTGCGATCGAAAGTGATCGGATAGGAGGACCATGGGTTGAACTTTGGGGCGACTGGCTCCAACGCATATACGTCCCTGAGCGCACGCTTCCGCTCCCTCTTGGGGATGTGGGTTGCGTATATCATGTTCACCGTCCGCACTTGTGGGGGAAACCTCTTCTGTCCTCCGGTGTGTGGCTGCCGGGGCTCCTCCTCGTCATCGCTATGTGGCCCCTTGTCCTTGTTTTCGGCAATTAACTTGCCGGCCTGCTTGAATACCCAACAATCCCTATTGGTGTGGTTGGCTGGCTTGTCGGGGGTGCCGTGTATTTGACACGAGCGATCGAGTATGCGGTCCAAACTGGACGGGCCCGGCGTACTTTGTTTGAATGGCTTTTTCCGCTGACCGGGTTTAGAGCCTTTGAATCCGGCATTGACTGCCGTATCCTCAGTATTATCGCTGTTAATGCGGCGCTTATGTTTGTTGCGACGTGACCTGCTATTGCCGTCCTTGGTATCCGAGGTACCATGGTTCTTTGACATATTGTTACTACGAGCCAGCCAGCTGTCTTCTCCCGCACAAAAGGGTCATGAGTGTCGTGAGGGCTGCCATAGATTTCGGCTTTTCCTGACCAAGGTGCCGGGCTAGCCACTCGTCACGGATGTTGTGTTTGAAAGCCGCTAGGGCCTCTGCATCCGGACAGTCGACAATTTGATTTTTCTTTGTTAGGAACCGAGTCCAGAATTGCCTGGCCGATTCTTCTGGCTGTTGAATTATGTGGCTCAAGTCATCGGCATCTGGTGGCCGCACATAAGTGCCCTGAAAGTTGTCGAGGAATGCGGCTTCCAGATCTTCCCAACAGCTGATGGACTCGGCTGGCAAGCTATTAAGCCAATGCCGCGCTAGTCCCTTGAGCTTTAGTGGGAGGTATTTGATGGCGTGTAAGTCGTCACCACGGGCCATGTGGATGTGGAGGAGGAAATCCTCGATCCATACTGCGGGGTCTGTTGTGCCGTCGTATGATTCAATATTTACAGGTTTGAAATCTTCTGGGATTTGATGACCCATTACTTCGTCTGTGAAGCATAAGGGGTGTGCGGCGCCTCTGTATTGGGCTATATCGCGACACAGCTCGAATGGGTCTTGCCCGCTGTGTTCGGCCCGACCGGATTTGCTTTTACTGTATCCAGCGTGACGTTTATCGTCTCGTAGAGTGGCGCGCCCTCGTGATCCGTAGATCAATCTTGCATACTTTGCTTTGTCCTCCAATATGTCTCGCAGGTCTGGCGTATCTCCCCATGCCTTTTTATTTGAATGGCGTCGGGGTGGAGGCTGAGTTTTTGGCTGGAATGCCTCTCTAAATCGCGGCCACGAGGTGGCCGATCAGCCGTATCATACGCTTCTTCCTCCAGTCGGGGTAGCAACCTGCACTTTGGGTAACTCTTGGAGGGGCGCTCGAGTTTATATTCCTCGGCCGCGAGGACTTCAGTCCATCTGTCAGCTAGCAGATCCTGACCAGCTTGAGGCTGCTGCTGCTTTTTCTTAAGGCTATTTGCCGTGGTTATAAGCCGGCGTTTGAAGCGCTCTTGTTCGACGGGATCCTCTGGCACAACGAATTCGTCGTCGCCGAGGCTTGCCTCATCTTCGAAGGGGGCATGTAATTATCATCCTCCTCTTCTCCATCTGCTGCTAAATCTCCTGCTCTAAATCTTGCTGGAGGGGATTGTTGTTGTCTTCGGCACTATCCGGAGTATTATTATCTCCTGTGCTGGTATCACCACTTTTGCTTTGACGGGACTTAGAGCGGCGCCGCTGACGTCGGTGCTTGGGTTGCTTCTTGGAGGGGTCATCCTCCGCTATCTCTTCGCCATTGCCTTCTTTGGGTGTATCCACCATGTATATATCGTATGATGAGGTGGCCGTCCAGTGCCCTGTGGGCGGTGGTTCCTCTTCGCCTCCCGCATCGTCGTCCATACCGTCAATGTCTTCGGAGTCGAAGTCGAGCATGTCGGTTAAGTCATCGATAGTGGCTACTAAGTGGGTGGTGGGTGGGCCTCGAATTTCTTCGTCGTCTGCATCCCAGTCCTGCCGGACATAGTTCGGCCAGGATCCTCCTGACAAGGAGAGAGGCCTTAATGAGTTCAGTATGTCGCCAAAGGGAGAGTGCTGAAAAATATCCGCGGAGGTAAACTCCATGATCCGCGCCCAATCAGATTCGATAGGAACGGGCGCAGGCGGTTCGGAGTCCGTGGCCGGAGAAGGATCCGGCAGTTTAACAGCACGGGCTCTCGTGCAAGGTAAGGTCAATATTTGGATCGATCGCCGCTGAGGGTAAGGCCTCCGTGGCGGGGTCCATCCACCCGTCCGCGGAAGGCGCACCTGGCTCCGAATTGAGGGTCGAGGCGGCTGCATGTGCGATCTCTTGAACACTATCCGATGGTAGCGCTAAGCCGTACTCATCGTGACCGCATGACGCACAAGGCAAAGGCTCGAATCCGTCGAAGATCAAGTCTCCACAGATATCGGCCGTGTAGTTTAAGCTTCCAAACCTAACCTGGTGGCTAGGGGCGTAACTTTCAATCTGCTCCAGATGGCCAAGCAAATTGTCCCGCAGTGCAAAGCCGCCGAATACGAAGATTCGTCCGGGGAGAAAAGTCTCACCCTGGACTGCATCGCCATCCATGATAGTAGGAGCCATGAAGCCTAATGGCGATGACACAGAGGAACTCTTAATGAAAGCACCAATGTCGGTGTCAAAACCGGCGGATCTCGGGTAGGGGGTCCCGAACTGTGCGTCTAGGCCGGATGGTAACAGGAGACAAGGGACACGAAGTTTTACCCAGGTTCGGGCCCTCTCGATGGAGGTAAAACCCTACGTCCTGCTTGATTAATATTGATGATATGGGTAGTACAAGAGTAGATCTACCACGAGATCGGGAGGCTAAACCCTAGAAGCTAGCCTATGGTATGATTGTTGTTCGTCCTATGGACTAAAACCCTCCGGTTTATATAGACACCGGAGAGGGCTAGGGTTACACAGAGTCGGTTACAATGGGAGGAGATCTACATATCCGTATTGCCAAGCTTGCCTTCCACGCCAAGGAAAGTCCCTTCCGGACACGGGACGAAGTCTTCAATCTTGTATCTTCATAGTCCAAGAGTCCGGCCAAAGGTTATAGTCCGGCTATCCGGACACCCCCTAATCCAGGACTCCCTCAGTGACCATCGTGGTGACGCTGCTCGGCGCGCGCACCATGGGAAGAACGCGTGGCGGTCGCCAGTGTACGTGTCCTGGAGGTCGCCGCGCCGCTAGGAGTCGGCACAACGACGCCCTTGGAGGGCCCTGCGCTGCCTGCGGGGGCCCAACTCCGTCTTTGGATCCGGCGAAGTGTAGTCGGTCGTCTGGCGCGTGAAAGGTGCCGCTCTCCAGGCTCTGACTGCCTGGGCGATGCTGGTGCTCGCGGGCCGTGGCCCGGGTCCTGTTTGCGACCGGTCTGCTGCTCGTCCGCACCGGCATGGGTTATTCGGCTCCCAACGAATCGACCGTCGTGTCCATCTTCTTCTTAGGGGCCATGGCGACAAATAACTGCTAGGCTAACTACTAGACCAGATTCTCACAATTGTGCCCCCTACCTAGCGCGCCAAGGATGTCGGTGTGGAAAGACACCTATGGGATCACAAGAATCCCTACTACGGTTGCCGGGGTGCAGGGTTGCGAGGAGAGCAGGGCTAGTAGACAGCACAAGGATCATTTACCCAGGTTCGGGACACAAGGATGCGTAAAACCCTAGTCCTACTTTGGTGGGTGTATTTCTGAGAGTTCTTGAGCTCCCGAACTAGCTGTGGTCAGCGTGTGGTTCGAAAGAGCCGAATCCCCCTCCTCGTCTCCTTGGGCCTCCTTTTATAGGAAAAAGGGGTTGCCACAGTGGCACACAGGAGGTGGAAAGGTCTATAGTGGCACGACGTTATCCCTCGTATTACAAGACAAGGTGCATTTAATGCATCGCTTAGGTGTCCTCTTACTTTATCGGGGACGGGGGAGAGGCCCATCCCGTCCGTCGCTGCTCCTCCTCACTTCGACACGCGCCTCGGCCGAGGATGCGTGCGGTGCCATGTAGGCAGGCAGGCAGCTGAGTTGGCACGGTGGTGGAGCCTTCGCGAAGATCTGCATGCCGCCACGCAGGCGCTTGATGAGTTGGCCTAGGAGCTGCATGTTGCCACGCAGGTGCCCGCCCAGCTGGTTGGGCTGGCAGCTGCATGTGAACGGCGGTGGAAGCTTGGTTGACGTGGGCTTGGCGGTGGCCTTGCCGGCGTCTTTGGCGAGGGCCTTGCCGGGGGGCCCGGCAAGGGTCTCGCCGTGGCGTGTTGTCGTCCCCGGCAAGGATCTTGCCGGGGGTCTAGTGGCTTTCCTTGGCAAGGATCTTACCGAGAATCGTCATCTTCTAATCTGATCTTTAATATGTCTTCACAAAGATCTTCGTGCCACCACAGGGGTGCCTTCCCGAGCCCTAGCCCCACGCTGATGATGGCACTGGGGGCCGTGGGCTCAAGGGTGGCCCGCTCTGTTGGTGCGTGGCGAGCTGTCCTGGCAAGAGCCTTGCCGGGGCCGCTAAGGCCACCCGGCAAGGGTCTTGCCGGGGGAACTTGCTTCGTCACTCTGCTCTTTGTGGTCTTGGCCTTGGCGTTGCTTTGATTGTCTTGGGCTTCGATCTTACCTTGGCTCACCTCCCTCGTTCTGCTTGGTGTGACCGTGGGCGCGGCTCTGACTGCTCGTGCACAAAAAAGGGGTACAAATATGCGCCCCTATTTTTGTACACCGACAGTTGATATGTGTCTTATGGTGTTATTCTAGTACGAACTCTTGAATAGATTGATCCGAAAGAATAACTTTGAGGTGGTTTCATACCCTACCATAATCTCTTCGTTTGTTCTCCGCTATTAGTGACTGTGGAGTGACTCTTTGTTGCATGTTGAGGGATAGTTTTATGATCCAATTATGTTATTATTGTTGAGAGAACTTGCACTAGTGAAAGTATGAACCTTAGGCCTTGTTTCAACGCATTGCAATACCGTTTTCGCTCACTTTTACCACTTGCTACCTTGCTATTATTTTCAGATTATAAATACTCATATCTATCATCCATATTGCACTTCTATCACCATCTCTTCGCTGAACTAGTGCACTTATACAATTTACCATTGTATTGGGTGTGTTGGGGACACAAGAGACTCTTTGTTATTTGGTTGCGGGGTTGTTTGAGAGAGACCATCTTCAACCTATGCCTCCCACAGATTGATAAACCTTAGGTCATTCACTTGAGGGAAATTTGCTACTGTCCTACAAACCTCTGCACTTGGAGGCCCAACAACGTCTACAAGAAGAAGGTTGTGTAGTAGACATCAAGGGGCGGCGGCCATAGGGGAAACCCTAGAAGGGTTTGGGCGCCCCCACCCCTAGGAAACTTGCCCCCCAAGCCGGGAGGGGTGGCTGCCCTAGGGGAGGCGCCCCCACCTCTCCAGGTTACGAGAGATGGGGGTGGGAGGGGCGCTCATCCCCTTAGTGGGATGATGTGCCCCCTCCCCTTGGCCCATAAGGCTCCCCAACGCTTGTCGGGGCCTCCGAAACCCCTTTCGGACACGCTGATCCTCACCCGGTACCCCCGGAACAATTCCGGACTCCAATACCCTTCGTCCAATATATCGATCTTCACCTCCGGACCATTCCGGAGTTCCTCGTCATGTCCGGGATCTCATCCGGGACTCCGAACAACCTTCGGTAACCACATACTATTTCCCATAACAACTCTAGCGTCACCAAACCTTAAGTGTGTAGACCCTACGGGTTCGGGAACCATGCAGACATGACCGAGACACCTCTCCGACCAATAACCAATAGCGGGATTTGGATACCCATATTGGCTCCCACGTGTTCCACAATGATCTCATCGGATGAACCACGATGTCGGGGATTCAATCAATCCCGTATACAATTCCCTTTGTCCATCGGTATGTTACTTGCCCGAGTTTCGATCGTCGGTATCCCCATACCTCGTTCAATCTCGTTACCGGCAAGTCTCTTTACTCGTTCCGTAATGCATGATCCCATGACTAACTCCTTAGTCACATTGAGCTCATTATGATGATGCATTACTGAGTGGGGCCAGAGATACCTTTCTGTCATACGGAGTGACAAATCCCAGTCTCAATTTGTGCCAACCCAACAGACACTTTCAGAGATACCTGTAGTGCACCTTTATAGTCACCCAGTTACGTTGTGAAGTTTGATACACCCAAAGCACTCCTACGGTATCCGGGAGTTGCACAATCTCATGGTCTAAGGAAATGATACTTGACATTAGAAATGCTTAGGACCGGGTCTTATCCGGCACATCATTCTCCCAATGATGTGATGTCGTTATCAACGACATCCAATGTCCATGGTCAGGAAACCACGGCCATCTGTTGATCAACGAGCTAGTCAACTAGAGGCTTACTTATACGTCCATTTTGCATCATGCTTTTATATTAATATTTATTGAATTATGGGCTGTTATTACACATTATGTCACAATACTTATGCCTATTCTCTCTTATTTTACAAGGTTTACATAAAGAGGTAGAATGCCGGTAGCTGGGATTCTAGGCTGGAAAAAGAGCAAATATTAGAGACCTATTCTGCACAGCTCCAAAAGCCCTGAAACTTCACGGATGATGTTTTCCAAATATATAAAAAATACTGAGCGCAAGAACTTCACCAGGGGGGCCACACCCTTCCCACGATTGTGGGGGGCGCGCCCCCTACCTCATGGGCCCCCTGATGGCCCTCTAGTGGCCATCTTATGCTATATGGAGTCTTTCGATGAGAAAAAATTAACAAGCCATCTTCTCAGACGAAACTCCGCCACCACGAGGCGGAACCTTGGCGGAAGCAATCTAGGGCTCTGGCGGAGTTGTTCTGCCGGGGAAACTTCCCTCCTGGAGGGGGAAATCATCGCTATCGTCATCACCAACGCTCCTCTCATCAGGAGAGGGCAATCTCCATCAACATCTTCATCAGCACCATCTCATCTCAAAACCCTAGTTCATCTCTTGTATCCAATTTTGTCTCTAAGTCCGGGATTGGTGCTAGTAGGTTGCTAGTAGTGTTAATTACTCCTTGTAGTTGATGCTAGTTGGTTTAATTGGTGGAAGATCATATGTTCAGATCCTATATGCATATTAATACCCCTCTGATTATGAACATGTTTATGCTTTGTGAGTAGTTACTTTTGTTCCTGAGGACATGGGAGAAGTCTTGCTATTAGTAGTCATGTGAATTTGGTTTTCGTTCGATATTTTGATGAGATGTATGTTGTCTCTCCTCTAGTGGTGTTATGTGAACGTCGACTACATGACACTTCGCCATTATTTGGGCCTAGAGGAAGGCATTGGGAAGTAATAAGTAGATGATGGGTTGCTAGAGTGACAGAAGCTTAAACCCTAGTTTATGTGTTGCTTCGTAAGGGGCTGATTTGGATCCATATGTTTCATGCTATGGTTAGGTTTACCTTAATACTTTTGTTGTAGTTGCGGATGCTTGCAATAGAGGTTAATCATAAGTGGGATGCTTTTCGAAGTAAGGGCATCACCCAAGCACCGGTCCACCCACATACCAAATTATCAAAGTACCAAACGCGAATCATATGAACGTGATGAAAACTAGCTTGACGATATTCCCATGTGTCCTCGGGAGCACTTACATCATATAAGAGTTTGTCTAGGCTTGTCCTTTGCTACAAAAAGGATTGGGCCAACTTGCTGCACTTTATTTACTTTTGTTACTTATTGCTCGTTACAAATTATCTTATGACAAAACTATCTATTACCACTTATTTCAGTACTTGCAGAATACCTTGCTGGAACGCTTATCATTTCCTTCTGCTCCTCGTTGGTTCGGCACTCTTACTTATCGAAGGACTACGATAGATCCTATACTTGTGGGTCATCAAGACTTTTTTGGCGCCGTTGCCGGGGAGTGAAGAGCTTTGGTAGGTGGAATTTGGTAGGAAAAATTTTATATAGTGTGCTGAAATTTACTGTCATTTTGTTACGATGGAAGGTAATCCTCTGAGGGGCTGTTCGGGGTATCTTCAGCCGGCCAGTAGAGGCAAGAGTTCTCCTCAACCTACGAACCTATGAAAATTAATATGAAAATGAAAATGCTTGCTTTGAAGTTTCTTCCGGTATGATTAGACAACTGCTAGCTAATCCTTTTCTAGGAGTGGAAAACATCTGATGACATTTGATATATGTGGAATCAAGTTTGTGGATTATTTAGCTGCAGGTGTACCGGAGAATGTTGTTAAGAAGAAGGGCTTTCTTATCTTTGAGGGGAGATGCATCGACATGGTATAGGGTGTGTGATGATATGAGGTCTTGGAATTACAAATGATTGAAATTGGAATTTTATCAGAAGTTTTATCCTATGCATCTTGTTCATCGTGATCGCAATTATATATATAATTTTTGGCCTTGCGAAGGAGAAAGCATCGCTCAAGCTTGGGGGAGGCTTAAATCAATGTTATATTCATGCCCCAATCATGAGCTCTCAAGAGAAATGATTATTCCAAATTTTTATGCTCGGCTTTCTGGTAACAATCGCACCATGCTTGATACTTCTTGTGCTGGCTCTTTCATGATGAAGACTATTGAATTCAAATGGGATTTATTGAAAAGACTTAAACGCAACTCTGAAGATTGGGACCTCGACGAAGGTAAGGAGTCAGGTATGACACCTAAGTTTTGATTGTGTTAAATCTTTTATGGATACCGATATTTTTCGTAAATTTAGCACTAAATATGGACTTGACTCTGAGATAGTAGCTTCTTTCTGTGAATCTTTTGCTACTTATGTTGATCTCCCAAGGAGAAGTGGTTTAAATATCATCCTCCCATAGAAGTAAAAGTAGCTGCACCTATTAAAGTTGAAGAAAAGACTATTACTTATAATGATCCTATTGTTCCTACTTCTTATGTTGAGAAACCACCTTTCCCTGTTAGGATAAAGGATCATGCTAAAGCTTCAACTGTGGTTCGTAAAAGCAATATTAAAACATATACACCTCCTGAGCAAGTTAAAGTTGAACCTAATATTGCTATTGTTAAAGATCTCTTGTCTGATAATATAGATGGGCATGTTATTTATTTCTGTAATGAAACTGCTAGAATTGCTAAACCCCGTGATAAGATAAACCTAGACCTGTGGTAGGCATGCCTGTTATTTCTGTTAAAATAGGAGATCATTGTTATCATGGCTTATGTGATATGGGTGCTAGTGCTAGTGCAATACCTTATTCCTTATATAAACAAGTTATGCATGACTAGTCGTCAACCCGTGCGGGTGCACGGGCTAGTATTTTCTATTTACACATTTACACAAACAACCACAAAGCAAGTATTATATATTGAAAATGAAATATGTAGGAATAATATAGGAGAAGCTTGCATGTTTATTATTTCAAACCATCGTGATTCTTGCACAACCATGAGACTAAAAGGAAGTATCTTCCTTCTAAAATTTCCTTATTCATAGTTCTCTCAAATTAGTATCCAGTTGAATGTTATGAAGTGTCAATCATTGAAGAGCTTTAAGAGAAGGAGATAATTGGCCAAAGTTCTATGCACAACCCATATTTACGCATGACGTACTATAGTACTATAGCAAACTTCAAAACCTGCCCTTTTTTCATTGAGGACAAATCTCACACCTTCCCCACACAACAAAATACAGTATATATAATTCAGCAATAGATTTCATATATACATTGGCTTCTCGTGATCTAGACACATTAACATTCTGTTACCAAATATATGATCCTTACTCGAAAGTTGCTTCATGTGGTTTTCGCAAACTTTAGAAGGACACGACACAACATCTTTCCTTGGGTTTTTGTGTTGTCGCCATCATTTGGAGCTCGGTGCTTCAATGGTATAATGTTAGTGAGGTTGTCCGCCAAGATGTTGTTATGCTCAGGGTCTGATAGCAGGAGGCAGGGAGACGGTTCAGGCCTCTAAGGGAAGTACTCAGATCTCCCTTGTGGCACTGTTTGTTTCGGGAATATGGTGGGAGAATGGAAGGGTTTTTGGTAACTGACATACGCCGTCGCCACTGCAGAGCATCATCAACCAATTAATGTATTATTCAAGATATGTATGTTGAAGTTGAGGAGTCATAGATAGATACAATGGATGATATGACAATAGTCGTATATCTACATGTATTGTCATACAATTGCATCATGGCTCCTGCATATTTAGTATTTCATATAGTAAATCGCAAACACCTTGCCACCTTGATTGCTTTTTGATCATCCATTCTCCTCCAATATACAATTGATGAAAAACTTGGTATATGTATGCAAATACAATGCATCAAAGTAGGCATATGCTAACAACAATATACACCTCGTGTGCTATTCCACGATCCTTTTTCCTACAACATATATTTGATGAAGTAAATAATTTAGAATAAAAATACACTTTGCATCAATCATACTGCATTTAGAAGAGAAATACACCATGCATCTATCATACATAGATGTTGGCAAGAGATATATATTGTGGTAACAACTGTCGAAATATATATATATATATATGTGTGTGTGTGTGTGTGTGTGTGTGTGTGTGTGGAAAGGTCTCGCCCATTATAATGGATGTCTCTAAAGACCTTCTGTGTTGTCGTGGGAGAATGTATATATACATTTTATTATATCAGTGTTGATAGAGAGCAGAGAAAAACAATGTAACAGAGAAAAGGGAGATTGTTAATCTGAAAGGCATGAATCCATCATGCTGTTACATTGTGAGCTTTCAAAAGTGTGTATTTTACTTGTATTTCTGAGATAAGTATATTAAATAATATGGTGATCTATCAAAAAAGTAATGCGTAGAAGAAACTGAGATCAGTGCATAAATTAAGGAGACATATCATGATTGGCTTTTTAATGGTGTTCATTTCCTGAATATATTTGTGAGATCTTATATTCAATAGTGTAGTTTCAAAGTAAAAAAATATCATAAGCACAATTCCAGATTAAAAAAAGTGTCCTGATTTGGATTAAGTTGGTTTGGTTGACTTTACAAAAGCTTGGAGCATAGCTAAAATATATCTCTTCTCACCATCCCCATAGTGTATGAGACAAATGGACAATAACGACAATTTTTTTGAATTCTAATTATCCGGGTGTATTGTACCATCTTTAGCAAAATAGCATACCTCCAAATAGTAACTATCATGGAGTAATATCGGGTTGATTTATCACTCTGGTACTAATGTCATTCGAGCATAATGTATCTTCAGGTTTCTAATCAACCCTTAGGGCCTAGCACGGTGAAATCATGTCCATCGCGAGCTCAGTAGCATCACAGAGGAACCTCACTCTACTAAAGCACATAATAAGGATGCTATCCAGCCGAGGTGACAGTGTTACCAATTGCCATGGCCAAGCAGGACATGACATATAAAGATTACTAAAGTACAAAGAAGGCGTACAAATAACACATATATTTATCTGTAGATAAAAGATGGACCTGCGAGATGGATTTTAAATAGAAATTATATCTTTCGTAGTTTAGGAACAGTGTTTCGTATCTACGGGAATATGCTCAGGGGCGTATCTTTTCATTGATAGGGTAAAGCAACATAAGAGCTTATCCCTTAGTCGTACACAGGCTGGCGGCTAAAGGAAAGCAGAGCGAGCATCAGAGCGGGTTGCTCAACCCCAACATAGGTTCATATATCTCTTCCAATTTATTCATATTTTAGAAGGATATTATGCAACTGATCAGCTGGGTGCAAAAAGAAACATGCAATAAGATAGCCTCAATCTTTATTGTTGGAAACAATCATGTTGTTGTAAACAGGGTAAAATATATTGTCTTGGTGTTGTTTCTTGGGAGGAAAAAACCATGGCAAAGTACCAAAATATGGAATAGTGGAATATCGGTTAAACTGACAAAAATTCAATGGGTACCTTGGTGTTGTTTCCTCCACGGAAGCAACTATAGTAAGCAGCACAATATAAAAAGGATTAGTTTAATGTCGGTTGAACTAACATACATTCAATAGGCATTCAAATACGATTTAATTTAACATGAACCAAATGGTCAAGAGACCATTTCCTCCCATAAATGGAACAGAAACAGAAATGAAAATATTTAATGTATCAGGCAGAGTAAACTGATAAATTACTCTTTAACATATGATATTCAATAAGATCCAGATCCATTTGTGTATTGAGCCTTTTAAAAACTTATCATTTACGGTGTGAATGAGTAGATGCATGATAGGAGATATGCCCTGTGAAGGCAGCTCCAGGAGGATCTTATTGTGTGTCAGTCAGCATCAACTTTTAGCAATAGTATCTAGCCCAGTGCAGTTCATAAATTGAATCACAAACTTTAGACTACGGTGAACAGAATTATATCAGCAGGAAACACTTTTTGATAGTCTGCCTTCTAAAAAATGATATACACCATGGTTATTTGGTTGTGCGATGCAAACAGTAAACATGAATAAAAAACGTGAGAATTGATTGATACCTCAAGGTTGCTTCATGAAACGTTATTTTCAATCTTCAAAGATGATTGTCCAACCTTTCATGTTCGACCTGCAATTTTCACCTGATTGAACTCACCACCAGTTTAATTTTCCAAATTTCCTCTTCAGAACTATCAAAAAAGGTGACAATTTGAAAATTATCATTTCACACCAATATAACATTCTGAAGTTTAAGAAAAGGTCAATCATAACATAGTGCACTGAAATGCATATGTAAAAATAGATTGGAACTACTATCACTTGTGTTATTTGGTCTGCTTGTTCGCCTTGCCATACAGTGTCCCTTTATTCACATAATAGGTGAATGATTTTTCCATAATAGGATATTTATTGAAAATGCTCCAAGCAACTAAAAGTAATGCTTGATGTAGTTTTTTATTCTGTGAACCATGTGCACAGTCCATGGCCATAACTGGAACTGAAAGCCTAAATGAATAATTATACAGGCTGGGAACTGAATCATGTATTCATGTTGAGTATATAAAATATAGCAGAATGTATACCCTGATGTAATTGTTATCAACCACCATCTGTGTCAGCAGCCCAGGAATTGTGATTGCCTAGTGCGTACTATATATGTGATAAGGACCATCTTTCTGTTGTAATAAAAATTGACGGATGATCTCAAGATTAGTTTAGCCCAGATTACTTACATATGCAATGCACTTGGCACAAATCTGGCACACAAAACTGCAGAAATGGCACTAACATTTTGGATAGGGTACTATTGGAGATATATTATATAGATAAAATTATATAGTGCGGAAAATTCAGGATAGATACTTCCCTGCTGAGTTGCTGAGTGGATAGAGGGGCGACCGTCCCTAGAAAACAGAACAGTTTGAAGAACGTGAACAGCTAGACCAGCAGCCTAATATTACCTGAAACTTGGCAGCCTTGTTCAACAAATTTGGCTAAGTATAGGTATAGATTACCTCAAACATGGACAAATCAATATTGGACCTGGGTAGAGGAAAAGGCCACTTTACATAGATTAGTCTTGTACTGGAAGGAGTACTTTTGGATCTCCGTCTCTTGCAAGAGCACCTCTAATGTCTGGGCCACCAGCCATGCGTGCCGCTCTAGGCAAGGCGCACTGCAGTCCTGCAGCCGCTTCGCAAAGCGGTGACGCCGCAGCACACGGGCACCCACACAGAAACGACTTCGTCATTCCCGCTTCCCTCGATGGTGTGCCGCACGCACACAAGCGCCCACTTAGAAATGGCTTTATCGATTCAGTTGCCCTCGACGGTGAGAGGTGTGAGGTGTGTAACGGAACGAAGGGAGGTGGCGAGGCAGAGGGCGGCGAGGTGGCGAGGCAGAGGGCATTGGGACTTTCTTCGGCAGCAAAGCTAGGGCTGGGGTGCCAGGATCCCTGACACCACAAGATTTTGTCTTTATGGAAGGAGACCGCTAGAGATATGAGTAGATAGTGTTTTTTTGGCTAAACAGATTAAAAATTTAAAAAACAAAGATAGTTTTTTTAGGGACGAAGAAGCGGTTATAGTAATAACACCACGAACGTGTTTGAGCTGGATTGTTTTTTTACAACCAACGCAAAAGATTGTGGGCCTTGCAAAGTTTTTTTCACAATGGAGCAAAATTTTGACGAAGAATTATATGAGTCAATCTACACCGTAATAATTTGGTCCCATCAGATTAACGGCTCATAATTTCTAATTAACATGGTAATTTTTTGGGAGTCTGTAATTAGTATAAGTATAGATATAGATATTGCACCTGCTGAGATGGAAGATATTGATGTCACAATTAAACTTGTCAATAGAGATACTATTTCACCAATGGGAATTGTTAGAGATGTTGAAGTCCTGTGTGGGAAAACTAAATATCCTGCTGATTTTCTTGTTCTTGGTTCCCCACAAGATAGTTTTTGTCCATTATATTTGGTAGACCCTACTTAAATACTATTAATGCCACCATAGATTGCAAAAGAGATGTTGTTACTATCAGTTTAGATGACATGACTCATGAATTTAATTTTTCTAAATTTAGTAGACAACACCGAGAAGAAGAATTACCTAGTAAGGATGAAATTATTGGTCTTTCTTCTATTGTTGTACCTCCTAGTGATCCTTTAGAACAACATTTGCTAGACCATGAAAATGATATGTTTATGAATGAAAGAAGGAATTAGATGAAGTATTATTTAAACAGGAACCTATTCTGAAAAATAATTTACCTATTGAAATCCTAGGGGATCCTCCTCCACCCAAGGGTGATCCCGTGTTTGAGCTTAAACCGTTACCTGATACTCTTAAATATGCTTATCTTGATGAGAAAAAGATATATCCTGTTATTATTAGTGCTAACCTTTCAGAGCATGAAGAATAGATATTATTGAAAACTCTGAAGAAGCACCGTGCTGCTATTGGGTATACTCTTGATGATCTTAAGGGCATTAGTCCCACTCTATGTCAACATAAAATTAATTTGGAAGAAGATGCTAAACCAGTTTGTGATCATCAACGCTGGCTGAATCCTAAAATGAAAGAAGTGGTAGGAAAGGAGATACTAAAGCTCCTTGAGGCAGATTTAATTTATCCCATTGCCAATAGTCAGTGGGTAAGCCCTGTCCATTGTGTCCTTAAGAAGGGAGGTATTACTGTTGTTCCTAATGATAAAGATGAACTGATTCTCAAAGAATTATTACAGGTTATATGATGGTAATTGATTTCCGCAAATTAAATAAGGCTACTAAAAAGGATCATTACCCCTTACCTTTTATCGATCAAATGCTAGAAAGATTATCTAAACATACACATTTTTGCTTTCTAGATGGTTATTCTGGTTTCTCTCAAATACCTGTGTCAGCCAAAGATCAATCAAAGACTACTTTTACATGCCCTTT
Organism: Triticum urartu; assembly: GCF_003073215.2. Lineage (NCBI taxonomy): Eukaryota > Viridiplantae > Streptophyta > Magnoliopsida > Poales > Poaceae > Triticum > Triticum urartu. The sequence continues at coordinate 132,356,856 of NC_053024.1, read as the reverse complement.
TGGTACTTTTGGTACTTTTACATGACCTTTTGGTACCTTCTACCTTTCAAAGATGCATGATGGCTATATTCTCTGACTTTTGTGAAAAGATTCGTGAGGTTTTCATGGATGATTTTTCCGTCTATGGATCTTCTTTTGATGATTGCTTGAGAAACCTTGATCGAGTTTTGCAGAGATGTGAAGAAACTAATCTTGTCTTGAATTGGGAAAAGTGCCACTTTATGGTGAACGAAGGTATTGTCTTGGGTCATAAAGTTTCTGAAAGAGGTATTGAAGTTGATAAAGCCAAGGTTGATGCTATTAAAAAGATGCCATGTCCCAAGGACATCAAAGGTATAAGAACTTTCCTTGGTCATGCCAGATTTTATAGGAGGTTCATTAGGACTTCTCAAAAATCTCGGCCTCTGACTAATTTATTACAAAAAGATATACCATTTTTTTTGATGATGATTGTGTAGAAGCATTTGAAATACTTAAGAAAGCATTGATCTCTGCACCTATTGTTCAGCCACCTGATTGGAATTTACCCTTTGAAATTATGTGTGATGCTAGTGATTATGCTGTAGGTGCTGTTCTAGGACAAAGAGTTGATAAGAAACTAAATGTTATTCAATATGCTAGTAAAACTCTAGACAATGCTCAAAGAAACTATGCTACTACTGAAAAAGAATTCTTAGCAGTTGTATTTGCTTGTGATAAGTTTAGACCTTATATTGTTGATTCTAAAGTAACTATTCACACTGATCATGCTGCTATTAAATATCTTATGGAAAAGAAAGATGCTAAACCTAGACTTATTAGATGGGTTCTCTTGCTACAAGAATTTGATTTGCATATTGTTGATAGAAAAGGAGCTGAGAACCCCGTTGCAGACAACTTGTCTAGGTTAGAAAATGTGCTTGATGACCCACTACCTATTGATGATAGCTTTCCTGATGAGCAATTAAATGTCATAAATGCTTCTCATACTGCTCCATGGTATGCTGATTATGCTAATTACATTGTTGCTAAGTTTATACCACCTAGTTTCACATACCAGCAAAAAGAAAAAGTTCTTCTATGATTTGAGGCATTACTTTTGGGATGACCCACATCTTTATAAAGAAGGAGTAGATGGTGTTATTAGACGTTGTGTACCTGAGCATGAACAGGAACAAGATCCTACGCAAGTGTCACTCCGAGCTTATGGAGGACCATGCTGGAGATAGAACTGCACATAAGGTACTGCAATCTGGTTTTTATTGGCCTACTCTCTTCAAGGATGCCGTAAGTTTGTCTTATCTTGTGATGAATGTCAAAGAATTGGAAATATTAGTAGACGTCAAGAAATGCCTATGAATTTCATTGTTATTGAACCATTTGATGTTTGGGACCTTTTCCTTCCTCTAATGGATATACACATATTTTAGTTGTTGTTGATTACGTTACTAAGTGGGTAGAAGCTATTCCAACTAGTAGTGCTGATCATAACACTTCTATTAAAATGCTTAAAGAAGTTATTTTTCCAAGATTTGGAGTCCCTAGATATTTAATGACTGATGGTGGTTCACATTTTATTCATGGTGCTTCGTAAAATGCTTGCTAAATATGATGTTAATCATAGAATTGCATCTCCTTATCACCCTCAGTCTAGTGGTCAAGTAGAATTGAGTAATAGAGAACTCAAATTAATTTTGCAAAAGACTGTTAATAGGTCTAGAAAGAATTGGTCCAAGAAACTTGATGATGCATTATGGGCCTATAGAACTGCATATAAAAATCCTATGGGTATGTCTCCGTATAAAATGGTCTATGGAAAAGCATGTCACTTACCTCTCGAACTAGAACAAGGCTTATTGGGCTATTAAAGAACTTAATTATGATTTTAAACTTGCCGGTGAGAAGAGGTTATTTGATATTAGCTCACTTGATGAATGGAGAACCCAAGCCTATGAAAATGCCAAGTTGTTTAAAGAAAAGTTAAAAGATGGCATGATAAAAGGATACAAAAGCGTGAGTTTAATGTAGGTGATTATGTATTGCTATACAACTCTCGTTTAAGATTTTTTGCAGGAAAACTTCTCTCTAAATGGGAAGGTCCTTACGTTATCGAGGAGGTCTATCGTTCCGGTGCCATAAAAATCAACAACTTCGAAGGCACAAATCCGAAGGTGGTGAACGGTCAAAGAATCAAACATTATATCTCAGGTAATCCCATAAATGTTGAAACCAATGTTATTGAAACCGTAACCCCGGAGGAATACATAAGGGACACTTTCCGGAACGTTTCAGACTCCGAAAAGGAATAGGTATGTGGTACGGTAAGTAAACCGACTCCAAAACAGTTTTTAAGGCAATATTTCTCCGTTTTGGAATATTTAGAAAAATAGAAAAATAAGCAGCAGTCCGGGAAGGACACGAGGGCTCCACGAGGGTGGAGGGCGCGCCCCCTACCTCGTGGGCACCTCGTGTGCTCCCCGGACTTCGTTTTCGTACACGACACATATTCTGGTCGGTAAAAATTCATTATATAACCTCCCGGGGGTTTTGACTCCCGTATCACGCAGAAATCTCCTTTCTTTGTTTCGAGCTGTTGTTGCTGCTGCAGATTAGAGCAAGATGTCTTCACAAGATTCAGTCGGGGAGAGCCGGGTATCTCATCCGGCACCGAGATCAACAACAAACAACAATGCTAACCTCTTTGGGCCAGCAACGGAGGAAGAGATGGAGGCTGATTTGAAGAGGATAGATGCCATGGAAGAGGATCAAGAAGTCACTTCCCGCCTCCAAGCTGGATTCACAATGGGAGAACTGCAGAGCTCGGCTATTCCAAACTCGGTTATCCCTTTCAATGTTAGATTTCTTTCTTATGAGAATATGAAAAAGAGTGTCTCTGGTTCTCCCGCAACTATGCAACACCCTTGGGTGCAGGGAGCTTTGGCTATTACAGGAAAGCTCCAAAAGGAAATAATGGACCTCAAGCAGCAAGTCAACAAGCTCGAGGAGGAGAACCGTATCTCGAGGGGCATCATCGCCAAGAACATCACATCACCATCCCCGAAAAGAGAGACATAATCACATGGGTATGGGCACTCCACTTGGCAACCGCCAAGCTTGGGGGAGTGCCCCGGTATCGTATCACCATCACTTTTATCTTTATCGTTTTTCTTAGCTCGATCAGTTTGGTAATATCTCGATCTAGTAGAATAAAAGTTCTTAGTATGATCTAGTTGTGAGTTTTGCTTTATTATCCTTCTATGTAATCGAGTCCGTGAGCTATATAATAAAGATTAGTGTTGAGTCAAGGGCTTGATTATTTTGCCATGATCCTAAAGGAATAAAAGAAAAAGAGGAAGAAATAAAAAGAAACAAAGAGATCATATGAGTCTTATGGAGAGGTAATGAGCTCACATAGAAAGAGTATGATGAATAAAAGTTGTTGAGGTTGACAAACATAGTTTTGGTCATCGTTGCAATTAATAGGAAGTAATAAAGAAAGAGAGGTCTTCACATATAAATATACTATCTTGGACATCTTTTATGATTGTGAGCACTCATTAAAATATGACATGCTAAAGAGTTGACATTGGACAAGGAAGACAACGTAATGGGTTATGTTTTCTTACATCTGAGATAAATTATATTGTCTTGGATCATCCAACATGGTTGAGCTTGCCTTTCTCCCTCGTGCTAGCCAAATTCATTGCACCAAGTAGAGATACTACTCATGCTTCCAAATACCCTTAAACCAGCCCATGAGAGTCCACCATATCTACCTATGGATTGAGTGCA
>NC_053024.1:132263694-132351975 GCF_003073215.2 Triticum urartu | reverse complement strand
TTTACCTAGAAGGCATTCCAAGAATTCGGAATTTGTTGATCTTGATGGTAAATTTGAGAAAAGTGGGATCGAAGAAATTAAAACCCTAGATGTTGCTAAACCCACTATTATTGATTTCAAGGAATTTAACTATGAAAATTGCTCTTTGATTGATTGTATTTCCTTGTTGCAATCCTTGCTAAATTCTCCTCATGCTTATAGTCAAAATAAAGCGTTTACTAAACATATCGTTGATGCCCTGATGCAATCTTATGAAGAAAAACTTGAATTGGAAGTTTCTATCCCTAGAAAACTTTATGATGAGTGGGAACCAACTATTAAAATTAAAATTAAAGATCATGAATGCTATGCTTTATGTGATTTGGGTGCTAGTGTTTCAACGATTCCAAAGACTTTGTGTGATTTGTTAGGTTTCCGTGATTTTGATGATTGCTCTCTAAACTTGCACCTTGCGGATTCCACTATTCAGAAACCTATGGGAAGAATTGATGATGTACTTATTGTTGCTAATAGGAATTATGTGCCCGTAGATTTTATTGTTCTTGACATAGATTGCAATCCTTCATGTCCTATTATTCTTTGTAGACCCTTCCTTAGAACGATTGGTGCAATTATTGATATGAAGGAAGGACATATTAGATTCCAATTTCCATTAAGGAAAGGAATGGAACACTTTCCTAGAAAGATAATTAAATTACCTTATGAATCTATTATGAGAGCCACTTATGGATTGCCTATCAAAGATGGCAATACCTAGATCTATTCTTGCTTGTTATGCCTAGCTAGGAGCGTTAAACGATAGCGCTTGTTGGGAGGCAACCCAATTTTATTTTTATTCCTTGATTTTTTCTCCTATTTAGTAATAAATAATTTATTTAGCATGTGTTTTGGTTGTGTTTTTTGTGTTTAATTAGTGTTTGTGCCAAGTAGAACTGTTGGGAAGACTTGGGGAAAGTCTTGTTGAACTTGCTGTAAAAACAGAAACTTTAGCGCTCACGAGAACTACTGCCATTTTTATTTGGAAAGTGCTATTTAGTTAATTCGTTTTGCAGATGATTAATAGATTAATTCCTCACGTCCAGAAATTTATTTTAGAATTTTTGGGGTTCCAGATCTTGCGCTAGCTACAGATTACTGCAGACTGTTCTGTTTTTGACAGATTCTGTTTTTCGTGTGTTGTTTGCTTATTTTGATGAATCTATGGCTAGTAAAATAGTTTATAAACCATAGAGAAGTTGGAATACAGGGTATAACGCCAATATAAATAAATAATGAGTTCATTACAGTACCTTGAAGTGATTTTTTGTTTTCTTTCGCTAACGGAGCTCACGAGATTTTCTACTTGAAGTTTTGTGTTGTGAAGTTTCCAAGTTTTGGGTAAAGATTTGATGGATTATGGAACAAGGAGTGGAAAGATGTAACACCCACGATGCGGCTATATCTCCCACGTGTCGGAGCACGACTTAGAGGCATAACCGCATTGTAGGCATGTTGCAAGAGGGGTAATCTTTACACATCCCATGTACTGAATAAGAAAGGGATAAAGAGTTGGTTTACAAACGCCACTTCACACAATACATAAATATATTATTACAACATCCAGAATACAATCACGGTCCGACTATGGAACCAAAATAAAATAAGACCACCCCTAATGCTAGATCCCCGATCGCCCCGACTGGGCTCCACTACTGATCAACTAGAAACGAAACAACACAACGAACAAGATCTTCATCGAGCTCCTCCTTGAGCTCGGTTGCATCACCTGCACGGTATCATCGGCACCTGCAACTGGTTTTGGAAGTAATCTGCGAGTCACGGGGACTCAACAATCTCTCACCCTCGCGATCAAGACTATTTAAGCTTATGGGTAGGAAAAGGGTAGTGAGGTGGAGCTGCAGCAAGCACTAGCATATATGGTGGCTAACTTACCTAATTAAGAGCGAGAAAAGAAGCAACGCAACAGTCGTGAACTAGAAGTGATCAAGATGTGATCCTGAAACTACTTATGTTCAAGCATAACTCCAAAACCGTGTTCACTTCCCGGACCCCACCGAGAAGAGACCATCACGGCTACACACGCGGTTGATGCATTTTAATTAAGTTAAGTGTCAGGTTTTCTACAACCGGATATTAACAAATTCCCATCTGCCCATAACCGTGGGCACGGCTTTCGAAAGTTCAAACCCTGCAGGGGTGTCCCAACTTCGCCCATCACAAGCTCTCACGGTCAACGAAGGATATTCCTTCTCCCAGGAAGACCCGATCAGACTCAGAATCCCGGTTACAAGACATTTCGACAATGGTAAAACAAGACCAGCAAAGCCGCCCAGTTGTGCCGACAAATCCCGATAGGAGCTGCACATATCTCGTTCTCAGGGCACACCGGATGAGCCAGACGTCGGGTTGTCATAGACCCTAGTTTCCCAGGGGGCGCCGGACATTGCTCAGGTTGTACCGACACTTAGAGAAGCACTGGTCGGGGGGGGGGGGGTTAAAATAAAGATGACCCTCGGGCTCCGGAAACCCAAGGGAAAAAGGCTAGGTTGTTAGTGCAAAAGTAAAACCAAGGTTGGGCCTTGCTAGAGGAGTTTTATTCAAGGCGAACTGTCAAGGGGTTCCCATTATAACCCAACTGCGCAAGGAACGCAAAATCAAGGAACATAACATCGGTATGACAGAAACTAGGGTCGCAAGAGTGGAAGAAAACACCAGGCATAAGGCCAAGCCTTCCACCCTTTACCAAGTATATATATGCATTAATTAAATAGGAGATATTGTTATATCCCAACAAATATCCATGTTCCAACAAGGAACAAACTCCATCTTCACCTGCAACTAGCAACACTGTAAGAGGGGCTGAGCAAAGCGGTAACATAGCCAAAACAACGGTTTGCTAGGACAAGGTGGGTTAGAGGCTTGACATGGCAATATGGGAGGCATGATATAGCAAGTGGTAGGTATCGCGACATAGCAAAAGAGCGAGCAACTAGCAAGCAAAGATAGAAGTGATTTCGAGGGTATGGTCATCTTGCCTGCAAAGTTCTCCGAGAAGACGAAAGCTTGATCCTCGTAAACATACTTGATACGTCCATTCTGCATCATGCTTTTATATTGATATTTATTGCATTATGGGCTGTTATTTCACATTATATCACAATACTTATGGCTATTCTCTCTTATTTTACAAGGTTTACATAAGGAGGGAGAATGCCGGCAGCTGGAATTCTGGGCTGGAAAAGGAGCAAATATTAGAGACCTATTCTGCACAACTCTAAAAGTCCTGAAACTCCATGGAACACCTTATAATAAATAATGAAAAATCCTCGCCAAAGATGAAGATGAGGAGGCCCACACCCTGCTCACGAGGGTGGGGGCGCGCCCCCTACCTCATGGGCCCCTGGTGGCTCTCCGATGACCATCTTCTGCTATATGAAGTCTTTCGTCGAGAATAAAATAAGAAGCAACCTTTCGGGACAAAACTCTGCTGCCACGAGGCGGAACCTTGGCAGATCCAATCTAGAGCTCCGGCAGAGCTGTTCTGCCGGGGAAACTTCCCTCCCGGAGGGGGAAATCATCGGCATCGTCATCACCAACGCTCCTCTCATCGGGAGAGGGAAATCTCCATCAACATCTTCATTAGCACCATCTCATCTCAAAACCCTAGTTCATCTCTTGTATCCAATTCTTGTCTCCAAGTCCGGGATTGGTGCTAGTAGGTTGCTAGTAGTGTTAATTACTCCTTGTAGTTGATGCTAGTTGGTTTAATTGGTGGAAGATCATATGTTTAGATCCTTTATGCATATTATTACCCGTCTGATTATGAACATGAATATGCTTTGTGAGTAGTTACGTTTGTTCCTGAGGACAAGGGAGAAGTCTTGCTATTAGTTGTCATGTGAATTTGGTATTCATTCGATATTTTGATGAGATGTATGTTGTCTAGCCTCTAGTGGTGTTATGTGAACGTCGACTACATAACACTTCACCATTATTTGGGCCTAGAGGAAGGCATTGGGAAGTAATAAGTAGATGATGGGTTGCTAGAGTGACAGAAGCTTAAACCCTAGTTTATGTGTTGCTTCGTAAGGGGCTGATTTGGATCCATATGTTTCATGCTATGGTTAGGTTTACCTTAATACTTTTGTTGTAGTTGCGGATGCTTGCAATAGAGGTTAATCATAAGTGGGATGCTCGTTCAAGTAAGAACAACACCCAAGAACCGGTCCACCCACATATCAAATTATCAAAGTACCGAACGCGAATCATTTGAACGTGATGAAAACTAGCTTGACAATATTCCGATGTGTCCTCGGGAGCGCTTTTCCTTATATAAGAGTTTGTCCAGGCTTGTCCTTTGCTACAAAAAGGATTGGGCCATCTTGCTGCACTTTATTTACTTTTGTTACTTGTTGCTCGTTACAAATTATCTTATCACAAAACTATCTGTTACCACTTATTTCAGTACTTGCAGAGAATACCTTGCTGAAAACCGCTTATCATTTCCTTCTACTCCTTGTTGGGTTTGACACTCTTTGTCGGTGTCAAAACCGGTGGATCTCAGGTAGGGGGTCCCGATCTGTGCGTCTAGGCCGGATGGTAACAGGAGGCAGGGGGCACGAAGTTTTACCCAGGTTCGGGCCCTCTCGATGGAGGTAAAACCCTACGTCCTGCTTGATTAATATTGATGATATGGGTAGTACAAGAGTAGATATACCACGAGATTGAGGAGGCTAAACCCTAGAAGCTAGCCTATGGTATGATAGTTGATGTGTATGTTGTCCTACGGACTAAAACCCTCCAGTTTATATAGACACCGGGTAGGGTTAGGGTTACATAGAGTCGGTTACAATGGTAGGAGATCTTCATATCCGTATCGCCAAGCTTGCCTTTCATGCCAAGGAAAGTCCCTTCCAGACACGGGACAGAGTCTTCAATCTTGTATCTTCATAGTACAGGAGTCCGGCTGAAGGTATAGTCCGGCCATCCGGACACCCCCTAATCCAGGACTCCCTCAGTAGCCCCTGAACCAGACTTCAATGACGAGGAGTCTGGCGCGCATATTGTCTTCGGCATTGCAAGGCGGGTTCGTCCTCCAAGTACTTCATAGAAGATTTTGAACACAAAGATAGTGTCCGGCTCTGCAAAATAAGTTTCCACATATTGCCATAGAGAGAATAATATTTACACAAATCTAATCTGCTGACGTATTCCGTAGCGTGGCATCACACCACGGCCAAGCTTTTATTTGAACTGTTTTACTGTTCCATCTCAGCGCGTTATGCGAGGCGGTTTCTTTGGCACGTCTTGTTAAAGCAGAGATCGTGTCCCCTTATTCCGGGATTCTCATCAATATGGGCGTGGGTAACCCAACCACGCTATTTATTACGGCGCTTGGGAGATAAGCGAGTTTTACCAGGCTGGTGGGGACATGTAGTTGCGTCCACCCATATAAGGGGATAAGGATCCACCTTTTCACATATGCCTTCTTCCTCCTTCGCCTATCCATTCTTGCGCACTCGAGCTCCAGCGCCCAAGTCCGCACTCCCCACCTCAACCTTCTCCAGCCATGTCCGGAGCGGGAGGCAAGTGGATGGTCTCCTCCGTCACGGAGGGACACATCAAAAAGCTGAGGAAGGCCGGATACCTGTCTAACGACATCGCGTACCGGCTTCCCGAAAAGGGGCAGCTCATCCCCACCCCTAGGCCCCATGAGAGGGTGGTGTTCCTCCCCCATTTCCTCCGCAGACTGGGCTTTCCTCTCCACCCATTTGTCCGGGGGCTCATGTTCTACTACGGCCTGGATTTCCACGATCTGGCCCCGAATTTTGTCCTCAACATCTCGGCGTTTATCGTCGTGTGCGAGGCTTTCCTCCGCATCCGCCCCCATTTCGGCCTATGGCTCAAGATTTTCAATGTCAAGCCGAAGGTGGTGCGCGGCAACCAGGCAGAGTGCGGAGGCGCCATGGTGGGCAAGATGGCCAACGTCCTATGGCTCGAGGGCTCCTTTGTGGAGACCCTGAAGGGGTGGTAGTCGGGGTGGTTTTACATCACCGAGCCGCGCGACCCTAAGTGGGTCGCAGCTCCCGAGTTCCGGTCCGGACCCCCAACGCGGCTCACGTCCTGGAAAGAGACGAGCCTGTCGTGGGGTAAAAAGGGAGAGCTGACCAGACTCCAAACATGCACCAAAACCCTGGTGGACAAGAAGCTCAAACTTGTCAACGTAGTCCAGGTTATGCTCATCCGCTTGATCCTCCCGTGCCAACAACGGGCTTTCAACCTGTGGGGGTTCGACCCGGCGCGGCACCAAACTTTGAGCAGGCTCTTTGACACGACATACGAAGATGCCTGGAAGGTGCTTTTCAAGGGTGCCGTGGCTCCCGCATCCGCTACTGAGGATCGCGGATTCAGTGCGCAGCGTCACGCTCTTGCGGTAAGCTGTTTTTTTCCTTTTACGGGGTATCAGTGTTTCATAGTTTGATTCCATGCGGTATCTAAGCTCCCTTTCCTTTGACAGGATTAGCAGGTGACGTTCGGACAGATCAACTGTCTGGCTCCTTTGCCCGAAGGCCCAGCGGACGCTCAATTGGCGAAGCTGCTGGTTCCGGCACCCTATCTGGTGCCAGAGAAGAAGGTCAAGAAGAAGACCACGGGGACTCGAAAGAGTGCCCGCCGCCCGGAGGTGTCGGATTCATCATCCGACGAATCCAAGACGCACTCCTCTCGTGAAGACGAGGAGGAGGAAGAAGAGACCCCTCCCCCTCCAGTGGGGGAAGGGAAGAAAAGGAAGGCCACCCCAACTGGGGAGGCCGAAGGGTCCAAGAAGGGGAAAACCCTTCCTCCGGACTATTCCACCGATGTTGACGACGGCGGAGAGGAGTGGGCGCCCAGGGCCAAGCCCCTGGCCAAATCGTAAGTATCCGGTTACCAGAGTAATTCATAGTATTCGTTTACTGCACAGCTTTCCCTTACGTCGAATATGTTTATGCAGCCCACCCAAAGACCGGCTCGACACGTTGTCAAGCGGCTCACTGGACTCATCGGATGTGAACTCGCTTCCGACGGCTTCCCCCCCCCCCCCCCCCCCCCCCCCCCCCGCCCTACGGATGACACCGAAGTGTTGTCCCAACAGGTTCCATGCCCGGGGGAGGTGGTCCTGGAGGCGCCGCAAGGCGACCGCCCGGACTCCAGGAGTAAAGGGGATGAAAACCCCAGGGCTCCAAGTCCGGCCCTAGGCCGGACACCGCTCCGGAACCTTCAACGGTTCCAGAGTCCGGCAGGCGACCTCCTTCCAAGAGGAGCAAGCCCGCCGTGCCAGTGACCTTCGTCCAACCGGAGGCGCCGGACAATATGTTGGAGGCGCTCCAAGGCGCCTCCATCGACGAGGGGCACCGCACTATTATGAGTGCGGTGATCCAGAAGGTTCAGTCCGCCAAGAGCGGACTGACTGAAGCTTGTACTAGCCTTTTAATAGGCTTTGAGGTAAGTAAAGAATGTGTAAATAATATTACCGCATAGACAGTAGCCCCTGATGCTCTGTTTGGCGTTCGGGAAGAAAAGCCGAATAGAGGATCAATTAAAATTCGTAGGAGTCTAACAAAAAGGAGTTAATATGCGTATGCAGGCTTCTCTGCTTGTGTCCGCCGCACTGACTGCGGAAGTGGACACACTAAAGCAGGACCTCGAGCGGTCCGAGCAAGAGCTCGGGCGTGCCAAGAAGTAGCTCGAGGACAATGAAGGTAAGAAATACCTTGTTTATATATATATATAAAAGGTGCAATTGCAAAAAATGACAGGACTATCGTGGCTATTGTAGGGGCCACGTCTGAGGTGGCGACCCTTAAGCAGGCGCTGGACGAGGCCAAGAAGAGGGCAGCCTCGGAGCACACCGAGCGGGAGAAGTATGAGGCCGAGGTTGGCAAGGTGCGGCAAGAGCTCCAGGCTCTCATGGAAAAACATGAGAGTTTGGAGCTTGACTCAAAGACGCGAGCGTCCGAGCTCGCGGTGGCTATTGAAAATGCCAAGTCTGCCAAGACCGAATCCCAGAAGACCCTCCAGGAGTTGGATGAGGTGAAGAAGATAGCGGCGGGTAAGGCATTCTTTATGCGAAGCAAACACATAAAATTGAGTTACTTGTTACTTACTCGAATCCGGAGCTCTCCAGGAGCGTTCGCAGATCTTCCCCGGAGTGTATCCGATGCCGCCGCATTCTATCGAGCCGAGGAGGGCAGCTCGACGGAGAAGGTGTTCTGGTCTCAATACGCTAAGGCCGGACACCCCGTGCCCTGAGCGACCAGCTGAAGCAACTGGTCGAGCTCCACAAGGCGGCCGAACAGGCCATGAAGGGCCTCATAGTTCGGCTGTGGCCTGGAGAGGCTCAGCCTGGGAGCTATTTCGGGCTGGTGCGGCGGCTGGTGGAGGCCTGTCCAAGGCTCGAAGTCATCAAGCGCTCCGTCTGCATTGAAGGTGCCCGTACGACCCTTGCCCGTGCTAAGGTGCACTAGGGCAAGCTGGATGTTGAGAAGCTTGTGAAGGACGGGCCACCGCCGGGGAAAGAGCATCGCCAGCCCGAGAATTACTATAAGGATGTTCTGAAGGGTGCCTGCCTTGTGGCGGATGAATGTTCTATGGATGTAATTTTTGAGTAAAACTCGCTCGTTTTGTCCTGTGCACTGAAAACTTGTTCATATGCGCTAAGCAATGCTGTTTGAATTTAAAATATTTCCTTCTATGCGGCTGTTTATCAATTCTGAGAGATGTCGAGTCGGCGGCTTCTGCCCCCGTGCCGCTAGTGCTGGGGTGTTCGGGGATAAACCTGAGTGCTCTTTTTCCCATGTTTGGGTCCTTCGAGGGAGGCGCTCAGCCCAACGAACAAGGCCATCGGACTATAATGCGTGAACACTCTCACTTAGCCATACAATTCTATAATTTTAAATTTCGGCGAAGCCCCTGGTATTCGGAAGACCGAGTTCGGGGCGCTATCCACGCCTTGGCCGGACAGAGCCGGCTCCTCGCCCTAAGCGGCATAAGTCGTTAGGGACTCGAAAAACCTCTCGAACAACGACCAACTCTCGCTTCATCATGACAGTCAGAGTTAGCTTTCTCCACTGAGGTGCTCAACCCAGCTCAACCGGGGCACAATCGCAGTGGTTCTCCTAGTGCTACCTTAGCCGATATAGCGGAACGTAAGGCACCAAAACATAGGAGCCAGGCAAACCCAACTATTGACCCAAGACATGATTCGGAGCCGATGCATATAATGCTATAAGTTCGGGGTGCCGCACTTGTTAAAGTGTTCGGACTTCTTACACCATATTGAGGGGTACTAAAGCCCCTGGTGTATTTTGGCCGTACCAACGTGTACGGGTGCAACACGTCGTTAAGGAACATATATAAAGAAAAAAGGTAATGCAAAAATAGACGAAAGCTATGCATTGTTAATTAAAAAGGTGTGCGATCTAGGCAGAACGATACAAGTAATGCGATAAGTGGAAGGTTGGACTAGTTAACATGTCCGTTCCAGGGGCAAGCTGCGGAATAGTATGCGGAACGGGTATACTGCTCGTGATAGAGACCACCTGGGAGTTCCGTAATGCGGCGTGGCTTGTCTGCTTCCCTGTTTCTTGCATCATTTGTGCGGCAATTGAACTGCCGAACATGCCTTCCGAAGGATGAAGTCCTGAAAGTACGAGAAAATTAAAAAATCGGCAGCCCCTGGTATGGTTTAAGCCGTGTTTTGGGCGTGCCGTGATGGTGCCCCTCCCCCTGTGCCCATGGTATCTCTAGAGCATAGTTATGTACGCGAAGTACTGGCGTCGCCTTTTTGTGAGGGTTGGGGTCGGGGCCGCATTGCTACGCTTGCTCGGATCGTGCCAGGCGGTCTTGTTGTAGGTTACTCCGGGCGCGCTTGACGGTGTCCGGTCGTTTAGTGGCCGGACTGGAGAACTGCCTGGAGAGGCTGCTTTGTACTTCTGCTGCAAGGGCCACCATGTGCTGCTCCATTTGGAGGGAGTGTTCGGTGTTTCCATTGACCGTAATTACTCCCTGAGGGCCTGGCATCTTGAGCTTAAGGTATGCGTAATGCAGTACCGCATTGAACTTAGCGAATCTAGTTCGCCCGAGCAGTGCGTGATAACCACTGCGAAACGGGACTATGTCGAAGATTAACTCCTCGCTTCAGAAATTATCTGGAGATCCGAAGACCACTTCAAGTGTGACTGAGCCTGTATAGTTGGCCTCTACACCTGGTGTTATGCCTTTAAAGGTCATTTTGGTGGGCTTAATCCTCAAGGGATCTATGCCCATTTTCCGCACTGTATCCTGGTAAAGCAGGTTCAGGCTGCTGCCGCCGTCCATAAGGACTCTAGTGAGATGAAATCCGTCAATAATTGGGTCTAGAACCAATGCGGTGAATCCGCCATGACGGGTGCTAGTGGGATGGTCCCTTCGATCAGAGGTGATCGGGCAGGAGGACCATGGGTTGAACTTTGGGGCGACTGGCTCTACCGCGTATACGTCCCTTAACGTGCGCTTCCGCTCCCTTTTGGGGACGTGGGTTGCGTATATCATGTTCACCGTCCGCACTTGTGGGGGAAAACCCTTCTGTCCACTGTTGTTCGGCGGCCAGGGCTCCTTGTCGTCATCGCTATGCAGCCCCTTGTCTTCATTTTCGGCGTTTAACTTGCCTGCCTGCTTGAACACCCAACAATCCCTGTTGGTGTGATTGGCTGGCTTTTCGGGGGTGCCATGTATCTGGCACAAGCGGTCGAGTATCCGGTCCAAACTGGACGGGCCCCTAGGATTCCTTTTGAATGTCTTTTTCCGCTGACCGGATTTAGAGCCTCTGAATCCGACATTAACTGCCGTATCATCAGTATTGTCGCCGTTAATGCGGCGCTTCTGCTTGTTGCGACGCGACCTGCCGCTACTGTCCCTGGTGTCTGAATTACCAGGATTCTTGGTCATATTGTTGTTACGAGTGAGCCAGCTGTCTTCTCCCGTGCAAAAGCGGGTCATGAGTGTCGTGAGTGCTGCCATAGATTTCGGCTTTTCCTGACCAAGGTGCCGGACAAGCCACACATCACGGATGTTGTGCTTGAAGGCTGTGAGGGCCTCAGCGTCCGGACAGTCGACTAGTTGATTTTTCTTTGTTAGGAACCGTGTCCAAAATTGCCTGGCCGATTCCTCTGGCTGCTGAATTACGTGGCTTAGGTCATCGGCGTCTGGGGGTCGCACATAAGTGCCCTGGAAGTTGGCGAGGAATGCGACTGCCAGGTCCTCCCAACAACTGATTGATCCTGTTGGCAAGCTGTTAAGCCAATGCCGAGCTGGTCCTTTAAGCTTGAGCGGGAGGTATTTGATGGCGTGGAAATCATCGCCGTGGGCCATGTGGATATGAAGGAGATAATCCTCGATCCATACCACAGGATTTGTTGTGCCATCATATGATTCGATGTTTACGGGTTTGAAACCCTCGGGGATTTGATGATCCATTATTTCGTCTGTAAAGCAGAGTGGGTGTGCGGCGCCTCTGTACTGGGCGATATCATGACGCAGTCCAGTGAGCCTTGTCTACTGTGTTCGGCCCTGCCGAATTTGTGGCCGGCGTGAAGGTTGCCGTCTCGAGCCGTGGGGCGCCCACGCGATCCGTAGATCGATCTTGTTTGCCTTGCCTTGTCCTCCAACATGTCTTGTAAGTCCGGCCTATATTCCCGTGCCTTGGTACGAGGTGCGGCTTGAGTGGAGGGCCAAGAGGCCTCTCTGTCGTGGCCACAAGGTGGTCGGTCAGCCGCATCAAGTGCTTCCTCCTCTAATCGGGGTAGCAACCTGCGCTTTGGGTAGCTCTTGGAGGGGCGTTCGAGTTTATGCTCTTCGGCCGCAAGGACTTCAGTCCATCTGTCGACTAGCAAATCTTGATCAGCTCTGAGCTGTTGCTGTTTTTTCTTGAGGCTTCTTGCCGTGGCCATAAGCCTGCGTTGAAAACGCTCTTGCTCGACGGGATCCTCTGGCATGACGAATTCGTCGTCGTCGAGGCTTGCCTCGTCTTCGGAGGGAGGCATATAATTATCGTCCTCGACCTCTCTGCTGCCGCTCTCTCATGAGGGCTGGTTTCTCCATCCTCCTGTGCTAAATCTTGCTGGAGGGGGTTTTCTTCGGCGCTTTCCGGAGTATTATTATCTCCCATGCTGGAATCACCTTGTTTGTTTTGGCGGGATTTTGAGCGGCGCTGCTGACGCCGGCGCTTAGGCTGTTTCTTGGAGGGGTCATCCTCCACTGTTCCATCGCCATCTCCCTCTTTTGGGGTGTCCACCATGTATATGTCATACGATGAGGTGGCTTTCCAGGGCCTAGTAGGCGCTGGTTCTTGATCATCTCCTTCATCGACGTCCATACCGTCGATGTCTTCGGAGTCGAAGTCGAGCATGTCAGTTAAGTCGTCGACAGTGGCTACGAAGTGGGTGGTGGGTGGGCTTTTGCCGGGGTTGCTGATCCACGGGCACCTATGGGACCGGCGGATCGGGTCCCTTTCGGTTCGGCGGGGGCGGAGGTCACGCAAAGAGCAGATCGAGGCGGGGCACGCGAGCGATTTACCCAGGTTCAGGCCGCACGGATGCGTAAAACCCTACTCCTGCTTTGTGGTTTGGTATTGATTTCTAGCTCGGGAGCGCGGAGTGCTACAGTACACACCGGTGGCTGGCAGGACCGAGCGTGAGTGTTCGAACTGGCTAACCCCCCTCTCCGTTGCACACGGGCCTCCTTTTATATGCTCAAGGGGTTACCCACAGGTGGCAACGGAGGTAAAGGGCAAAAATGGAAAGGTGCTGTGGTAGGTACAGCTACCTGTTACAGTGTTATCATACCTAACCCTAGCGGCAGGGGACAAGGGCATTAATTGCCCGTCTGTGTCGCCTAAACAGTACCGAAATGGACCGCTAGGGACGCCACCGTTTGCCACGATGGTTATCTTGTCAGCGCCTGCTTGCCACGATGGTTATCTTGTCAGCGCCTGCTTGCCACCGCGCACCCCTAGCTGCACGGCCTCCTGCCACGTGTGCTTGGGAGAGTCCTAGAGCGACACGTTGGCAGGTGTGCTGGAGCGCGGGCACGAAGTGGGGGTTTCCCGCGGCAAGCTCCTTGCCGCGGTCGTCGTCTTGTCGTGTTCGGGAGCTTGTCGCTCACCGGGCCTTGCCGGGATGCGCGGCGCGTCGCGGCAAGCTTTCTTGGTATGCCTTGAGTGGCCTTCCCGGCAAGCTCCTCTTGCCGGGGTCTTGTCTACTTCCCGGCCAGCTTCTCTTGCCGGGGCCTTGGTCAGCCTTCCCGGCAAGCTCCTCTTGCTGGGGCCTCGGTTTGAGTACTTTGTTCTTGAATGGTCTTCAAAGTAGCCGCGGAGGATCTTGGCGGTCACCTGGCAAACCTTGCCGCGGGATGCTGCGACTGCCCGTGCACAAGTTCGGGATACTAGGGTACCCCTACTCTAGTACACCGACAGCTTTGAATTTGTTCATCGTCCGTACCCCAACCTTGCTGACCGTAGTCCGGCCATGGCTCTCCTGATAAAGAGAGAGACTTTAGTGACTTCAGGATATCGCCCAAAGGCGAGTGCTGAAAGATATCCGCGGCAGTGAACTCCATGATCGGCGCCCAATCGGATTCGATCGGCAGGGGCGCGGAGGGTTTGGAGTTCGGAGAGGAGTCCGCTCCTTGGAGTCACGAGTCTCGCAGAGTACGGGGCTGGTGTTCGGGTCGCAGCCCCCGAGGTGGCTTCCAATCGCCCATCCTCGATCGGTGCAGTTGGCTCCGAATTAGGGGTCGGAGCTGACGCGGGTGCGGCCTCCAGGGCACTGTTCGGCGGCAGAGCTAAATCATGCTCGTCGTGACAGAGCGGCGCGCTCGGCAGTGGCTCGAATCCATCGAAGATCAAGTCTCCGCGGATGTCAGCCGTGTAGTTTAAACTTCCAAATCTGACCTGACGGCCGGGGGCGTAGCTTTCGATCTGCTCCAGACGGCCAAGCGAATTGGCCTGTAGTGCGAAGCCGCCGAAGACGAAGATCTGTCCGGGGAGGAAGGTCTCACCCTGGACTGCATCGCTATTGATGATCGTAGGAGCCATCGAGCCTGAGAGCGACGACACAGAGGAACTCTCAATGGAAGCACCAATGTCGGTGTCAAAACCGGCGGTCCCGGGTAGGGGGTCCCGATCTGTGCGTCTAGGCCGGATGGTAACAGGAGGCAGGGGACACGAAGTTTTACCCAGGTTCGGGCCCTCTCGATGGAGGTAAAACCCTACGTCCTGCTTGATTAATATTGATGATATGGGTGGTACAAGAGTAGATCTACCACAAGATCGAGGAGGCTAAACCCTAGAAGCTAGCCTATGGTATGATTGTTGATGTGTATGTTGTCCTACGGACTAGAACCCTCCAGTTTATATAGACACCGGGTAGGGTTAGGGTTACATAGAGTCGGTTACAATGGTAGGAGATCTACATATCCGTATCGCCAAGCTTGCCTTTCACGCCAAGGAAAGTCCCTTCCGGACACGGGACGGAGTCTTCAATCTTGTATCTTCATAGTCCAGGAGTCCGGCTGAAGGTATAGTCCGGCCATCCGGACACCCCCTAATCCAGGACTCCCTCACTCTTACTTATTGAAAGGACTACGATAGATCCCCTATACTCCTGGGTTATCAAGACTCTTTTCTGGCGCCATTGCCAGGAAGTGAAGCGCCTTTGGTAGGTGGAATTTGGTAAGGAAAAATTTATATAGTGTGCTGCAATTTACTGTCACTTGTTACTATGGAAAGTAATCCTCTGAGGGGCTTGTTCGGGGTATCTTCACCCTGACCAGTAGAGCAAAGAGTTGCTCCTCAACCTACCGAACCTATTGAAAATGAAATTCCTTATGAAGTTCCTTCGGGTATAATAGAAAAACTGCTAGCTAATCCTTCTTTAGGAGATGGAACAAAACATCCAGATGAACATCTAATATATGTGGATGAAGTTTGTGGATTATTTAAGCTTGCAGGTGTATCCGGAGATGTTGTTAAGAATAAGGTCTTCCCCTTATCTTTGAGGGGAGATGCATCGACATGGTATAGGCTATGTGATGATATGAGGTCTTGGAATTACAAACGATTGAAATTGGAATTTCATCAGAAGTTTTATCCTATGCATCTTGTTCATCGTGATCGCAATTATATATATAATTTTTGGCCTCGCGAAGGAGAAAGCATTGCTCAAGCTTGGGGGAGGCTTAAGTCAATGTTATATTCATGCCCCAATCATGAGCTCTCAAGAGAAATGTTTATCCAAAAATTTTATGCTCGACTTTCTGGTAACAATCGCACCATGCTTGATACTTCTTGTGCTGGCTCTTTTATGATGAAGACTATTGAATTCAAATGGGATTTATTGGACATAATTAAATGTAACTCTGAAGATTGGGACCTCGACAATGGTAAGGAGTCAGGTATGACACCTATTTTTGATTGTGTTAAATCTTTTATGGATACCGATGTTTTTCGTAAATTTAGCACTAAATATGGACTTGATTCTGAGAGAGTAGCTTCTTTCTGTGAATCTTTTGCTACTTATGTTGATCTCCCTAAGGAGAAGTGGTTTAAATATCATCCTCCCATAGAAGTAAAAGTAGCTGCACCAATTAAAGTTGAAGAAAAGACTGTCACTTATAATGATCCTATTGTTCCTACTTGTTATGTTGAGAAACCACCTTTCCCTATTAGGATAAAGGATCATGCTAAAGCTTCAACTGTGGTTCATAAAAGCAATATTAAAACATATACACCTCCTGAACAAGTTAAAGTTGAACCTAATATTGCTATTGTTAAAGATCTCTTGTCTTATAATACTGATGGGCATGTTATTCAATTCTGGAGTGAAACTGCTAGAATTGCTAAACCTATGCTAAAGATAAAAATAGACCTGTGGTAGGCGTGCCTGATATTTCTGTTAAAATAGGAGATCATTGTTATCATGGCTTATGTGATATGGGTGCCAGTGCTAGCGCAATACCTCATTCCTTATACCAAGAAATTATGCATGAGATTGCACCTGCTGAAATAGAAGATATTGATGTCACAATTAAACTTTCCAATAGAGACACTATTTCCCCAATGGGAATTGTTAGAGATGTTGAAGTCTTGTGTGGGAAAAGTAAATATCCTGCTGATTTTCTTGTTCTTGGTTCCCCACAAGATAGCTTTTGTCCCATTATTTGGTAGACCCTTCTTGAATACTGTTAATTCTACCATAGATTGCACAAGGGATGTTGTTACTGTCGGCTTAGATGATATGACTCATGAATTTAATTTCTCTAAATTTAGTAAATAACACCGTGAAGAACAATTGCCTAGTAAGGCTGAAATTGTTGGTCTTGCTTCTATTGCCGTACCTCCTAGTGATCCTTTAGAACAATATTTGCTAGACCATGAGAATGATATGTTTATGAATGAAAGAAGGGAAATAGATGAAGTATTCTTTAAACAGGAACCTATTCTAAAACACAATTTGCCTGTTGAAATCCTAGAGGATCCCCCTCCACCTAAGGGTGATCCCGTGTTTGAGCTTAAACCATTGCCTGATAATCTTAAATATGCTTATCTTGATGAAAAAAAGATATATCCTGTTATTGTTAGTGCTAACCTTTCAGAGCATGAAGAAGAAAGATTATTGAAAACTCTGAAGAAGCACCGTGCTGCTATTGGATATACTCTTGATGATCTTAAGGGCATTAGTCCCACTCTATGTCAACATAAAATAAATTTGGAAGCAGATGCCAAGCCAGTTCGTGATCCTTAACGACGTCTGAATCCTAAAATGAAAGAAGTGGTAAGAAAATAAATACTAAAGCTTCTGGAGGCAGGTATAATTTATCCCGTTGCTGATAGTCAGTGGGTAAGTCCTATTCATTGTGTCCCTAAGAAGGGAGGTATTACTATGGTTCCTAATGATAAAGATGAATTGATTCCACAAAGAATTATTACAGGTTATAGGATGGTAATTGATTTCCGCAAATTAAAGAAGGCTACTAAGAAAGATCATTACCCCTTACCTTTTATCGATCAAATGCTAGAAAGATTATGCAAACATACACATTACTGCTTTCTAGATGGTTATTCTGGTTTCTCTCAAATACCTGTGTCGGCTAAAGATCAATCAAAGACTACTTTTACATGCCCTTTTGGTACTTTTGCTTATAGACGTATGCCTTTTGGTTTATGTAATGCACCTGCTACCTTTCAAAGATGCATGATGCCTATATTCTCTGACTTTTGTGAAAAGATTTGTGAGGTTTTCATGGACGAATTTTCCGTCTATGGATCTTCTTTTGATGATTGATTGAGCAATCTTGATCGAGTTTTGCAGAGATGTGAAGAAACTAATCTTGTATTGAATTGGGAAAAGTGCCACTTTATGGTTAACGAGGGTATCTTCTTGGGGCATAAAGTTTTTGAAAGAGGTATTGAAGTTGATAAAGCCAAGGTTGATGCTATTGAAAAGATGCCATGTCCCAAGGACATCAAAGGTATAAGAAGTTTCCTTGGTCATGCCGGATTTTGTAGGAGGTTCATTAAGGACTTCTCAAAAATTTCTCGGCCTCTGACTAATTTATTACAAAAAGATATACCATTTGTCTTTGATGATGATTGTGTAGAAGCATTTGAAATACTTAAGAAAGCATTAGTCTCTGCACCTATTGTTCAGCTACCTGATTGGAATTTACCCTTTGAAATTATGTGTGATGCTAGCGATTATGCGGTAGGTGCTGTTTTAGGGAAAAGAGTTGATAAGAAATTAAATTTTATCCATTATGCTAGTAAGACTCTAGACAATGCTCAAAGAAATTATGCGACTACTGAAAAAGAACTTTTAGCAGTTGTATTTGCTTGTGATAAGTTTAGATCTTATATTGTTGATTCTAAAGTAACTATCCACACTAATCATGCTGCTATTAAATATCTTATGGAGAAGAAAGATGCTAAGCCTAGACTTATTAGATGGGTTCTCTTGCTACAAGAATTTGATTTGCATATTGTTGATAGAAAAGGAGCTGAGAACCCCATTGCAGACAACTTATCTAGGTTAGAGAATGTTCTTGATGACCCACTACCTATTGATGATAGCTTTCCTGATGAACAATTAAATGTCATAAGTACTTCTCGTAGTACTCCTTGGTATGCTGATTATGCTAATTACATTGTTGCTAAATTCATACCACCTAGCTTCACATACCAACAAAAGAAAAGGTTCTTCTATGATTTGAGACATTACTTTTGGGATGACCCACATCTTTATAAAGAAGGAGTAGATGGTGTTATTAGACATTGTGTACCTGAGCATGAACAGGAACAGATCCTACGCAAGTGCCACTCCGAAACTTATGGAGGACACCATGCGGGAGATAGAACTGCACATAAGGTATTGCAATCCGGTTTTTATTGGCCTACTCTCTTCAAGGATGCTCGTAAGTTTGTCCTATCTTGTGATGAATGTCAAAGAATTGGTAATATTAGTAGACATCAAGAAATGCCTATGAATTATTCACTTGTTATTGAACCATTTGATGTTTGGGGCTTTGACTATCTGAGACCTTTTCCTTCCTCTAATGGATATACACATATTTTAGTTGCTGTTGATTACGTTACTAAGTGGGTAGAAGCTATTCCAACTAGTAGTGCTGATCATAACACCTCTATTAAAATGCTTAAAGATGTTATTTTTCAGAGGTTTGGAGTCCCTAGATATTTAATGACTGATGGTGGTTGACATTTTATTCATGGTGCCTTCCGTAAAATGCTTGCTAAATATGACGTCAATCATAGAATTGCATCTCCGTATCACCCACAGTCTAGTGGTCAAGTAGAATTGAGTAATAGAGAACTCAAATTAATTTTTCAAAAGACTGTCAATAGGTCTAGAAAGAATTGGTCCAAGAAACTTGATGATGCATTGTGGGCCTATAGAAGTGCATATAAAAATCCTATGGGTATGTCTCTGTACAAAATGGTATATGGAAAAGCATGTCACTTACCTCTCGAACTACAACATAAGGCATATTGGGCTATTAAAGAGCTCAACTATGATGTCAAACTTGCCGGTGAAAAGAGGTTTTTTGATATCAGCTCACTTGATGAATGGAGAACCCAAGCTTATGAAAATGCCAAGTTGTTTAAAGAAAAAGTTAAAAGATGGCATGACAAAAGGATACAAAAGGGTGAGTTTAATGTAGCTGATTATGTATTGCTATACAACTCTCGTTTAAGATTTTTTTAAAGGGAAACTTCTCTCTAAATGGGAAGGCCCCTATGTTATCGAGGAGGTCTATCGTTCCGGTGCCATAAAAATCAACAACTTCGAAGGCACAAATCCGAAGGTGGTAAATGATCAAAGAATCAAACATTATATCTCAGGTAATCCCATAAATATTGAAACCAATATTATTGAAACCATAACCCTGGAGGAATACATAAGGGACACTTTCCAGAATGTCTCAGACTCCGAAAAGGAATAGGTATGTGGTACGGTAAGTAAACCGACTCCAAAACAATTTTTAAGGCAATATTTCTCCGTTTTGGAATAATTAGAAAAATAGAAAATTAAGTAGCAGTCCGGGAAGTACACGAGGGACCCACGAGGGTGGAGGGCGCGCCCCCTACCTCAAGAGCACCTCGTGTGCCTTCCGGACTCTGTTTTCTTGCACGACACGTATTTTGGTCGGTAAAAATTCACTATATATTCTCCCGAAGGTTTTGACTCCCATATCACGCAAATATTTTTTGTCCTTGTTTCGAGCTGTTTTTCTGACAGATCTAGATTATCATGACGTGCCCAAGTGCTTCCAAGGACAAGTTCTTCGAGAAGGTCATCAACCCTTACCTCGCGGAGGTGCTATGACACCCTCAAACCATTGAGATGCGTGATGGGTTGCTGCACATCCGTGATACTGAGGGACCAAAGGGAACCGGAAGCGTGGAGACAAGGCTCGAAGCAATGGAGCAACAAGTTTTCAAGTGCCAGGGGATGGTGGAGCGTGGAATCAACGCTAGCCAAATGATGCTCGCGGAGTTCACTAACAACTACAAGCCGGATGCCAAGAACACCGAGGAGGCTATCTTCAAGCTACATGAGAGGATCGAGCACCTCCAAGACCAAATCTATGACCTGCAAAACCAAAACTGTGAGTATGAATATAGATTCAAAAGAATGAGTTTGGCTGCAGATTCGAGGATTCCGGAGACTCGACCATCCTTCTATGATGGTGAACCTATGCCTTGGAAGATAGATGACAAGCCCACATCATCAACAACACCTCCACCTTCTTCACCAACCAAGGATATATAATCACATGGGTATGGGCACTCCCCTTGGCAACTGCCAAGCTTGGGGGAGGTGCCCCGGTATCGTATCACAATCACAACTCCTATCTTTACCGTTTTCGTTAGTTCGATCCTATTAGTAGTATTTTGATCTAGTAGAATAAAGTTTATGGCATGATCTAGTTTTAAGTTTTGCTTTATGATCTCTCTATGTAATTGAGTCCGTGAGCTATATAATAAGATTAGTGTTGAGTCAAGGGCTTGATTTTCTTGCTATGATCTTGGATGAATAAAAGAAAAGAGAAAAAGAATAAAAAGAAACAAAAGTTCATATTAATCTTATTGAGAGTAATGACTTCACATAGAAAGAGTGTGATGATTAAAAGTTGTTGGGAGTTGGCAGACATAGCTTTGGTCATCGTCGCAATTAATAGGAAGGAATAAGGAAAGAGAGGTCTTCACATATAAATATATTATCATTGACATCTTTTATGATTGTGAGCACTCATTAAAATATGACATGCTAAAGAGTTGATATTGGACAAGGAAGACAATGTAATGAGTTATGTTTTCTTATATCTGAGATAAAGTATGTTGTCATGGATCATCCAACATGTTGAGCTTGCCTTTCCCCCTCATGCTAGCCAAATTCTCAGCACCAAGTAGAGATACTACTTGTGCTTCCAAATACCCTTAAACCAGTTTTGCCATGAGAGTCCACCATATCTACCTATGGATTGAGTAAGATCCTTCAAGTAAGTTGTCATCGGTGCAAAGCAATAAAAATTGCTCTAAATATGTATGACTAGTGTGGGAGAAATAAGCTTTATACGATCTTGTGATGTGGAAGTAATAAAAGCGATGGACTGCATAATAAAGGTTCATATCACAAGGGGCAATATAAAGTGACGTTCTTTCGCATTAAGATTTTGCACATCCAACCATAAAAGCGCATGGCAACCTCTGCTTCCCTCTGCGAAGGGACTATCTTTTACTATTAGCTTCTACCTTATGCAAGAGTCATGGTGATCTTCACCTTTCCTTTTTACATTTTATCCTTTGGCAAGCACAGTGTGTTAGAAAGATCCTGATAGATATATCTAATTGGATGTAGAGGGGGCATGAGTTATTATCGTTGACATTACCCTTGAGGTAAAAGGTTGTGGGGCTAAACTATAAGCCCCTATCTTTCTCTGTGTCTGATTAAAACTCCCTAACCACAAGTATTGCGTGAGTGTTAGCAATTATGAAGGACTAGATGATAGTTGAGTATGTGGACTTGCTTTTTAGCTCTGACATAGACTCTTTCTGATGTTATGATAAATTGCAACTGCTTCAATGATTGAGGTTATAGTTTGTTGGTTCTAATAAGGTTTCTAATTCATACTTTTGCATTGTGAATAGATCATCACTTGAACATAAGTAATCATATGAAAATATCTATATATGTTGCTGTTATGCGAATAATCATGATGCCTTCATGTCCGCATTTTATTTTTATCGACGCCTCTACCTCTAAACATGGGGACATATTTATTGTTATCGGCTTTCGCTTGAGGACAAGCGAGGTCTATGCTTGGGGGAGTTGACACGTCCATTTTTGCATCATGCTTTTATATCGATATTTATTGCATTATGGGCTGTTATTTCACATTATATCACAATACTTATGGCTATTCTCTCTTATTTTACAAGGTTTACATAAGGAGGGAGAATGCCGGCAGCTGGAATTCTGGGCTGGCAAAGGAGAAAATATTAGAGACCTATTCTGCACAACTCCAAAAGTCCTGAAACTCCACGGAACACCTTATAATAAATAATGAAAAATCCTCACCAAAGATGAAGACCAGGGGGCCCACACCCTGCTCACAAGGGTGGGGGGCGCGCCCCCTACCTCGTGGGCCCCTTGGTGGCTCTTCGATGACCATCTTCTGCTATATGAAGTCTTTCGTCGAGAAAAAAATAAGAAGCAACCTTTCGGGACGAAACTCCACCGCCACGAGGCGGAACCTTGGCGGATCCAATCTAGAGCTCCGGCAGAGCTGTTCTGCTGGGGAAACTTCCCTCCCGGAGGGGGAAATCATCGCCATCGTCATCACCAACGCCCCTCTCGTCGGGAGAGGGCAATCTCCATCAACATCTTCATCAACACCATCTCATCTCAAAACCCTTGTTCATCTCTAGTATCCAATTCTTGTCTCCAAGTCCGGGATTGGCGCTAGTAGGTTGCTAGTAGTGTTAATTACTCCCTGTAGTTGATGCTAGTTGGTTTAATTGGTGGAAGATCATATGTTCAGATCCTTTATACATATTATTACCCCTCTGATTATGAACATGAATATGCTTTGTGAGTAGTTACGTTTCTTCCTGAGGACAAGGGAGAAGTCTTGCTATTAGTAGTCATGTGAAATTGGTATTCGTTCGATATTTTGATGAGATGTATGTTGTCTAGCCTCTAGTGGTGTTATGTGAACGTCGACTACATAACACTTCACCATTATTTGGGCCTAGAGGAAGGCATTGGGAAGTAATAAGTAGATGATGGGTTGCTAGAGTGACAGAAGCTTAAACCCTAGTTTATGCGGTGTTTCGTAAGGGGCTGATTTGGATCCATATGTTTCATGCTATGGTTAGGTTTACCTTAATACATTTGTTGTAGTTGCGGATGCTTGCAATAGAGGTTAATCATAAGTGGGATGCTCGTTCAAGTAAGAACATCACCCAAGCACCGGTCCACCCACATATCAAATTATCAAAGTACCGAATGCGAATCATATGAACGTGATGAAAACTAGCTTGACAATATTCCCATGTGTCCTCGAGAGCCCTTTTCCTTATATAAGTGTTTGTCCAGGCTTGTACTTTGCTACAAAAAGGATTCGGCCATCTTGCTGCACTTTATTTACTTTTGTTGCTTGTTTCTCGTTACAAATTATATTATCACAAAACTATCTGTTACCACTTATTTCAGTACTTGCAGAGAATACCTTGCTGAAAACCGCTTATCATTTCCTTCCGCTCCTCGTTGGGTTCGACACTCCTACTTATCGAAAGGACTACGATAAATCCCCTATCCTTGTGGGTCATCAGTACTCAACGGGTTCCTCGAACACGAACTCGTCTCCCGACTCTACCCAAGGCAAGAAACACAAGCAAAGGAAACCACAATCAACCACGGTGCAATGCGCAAGCAACATGATGCAAAACATGGCATGATATGCGGGATGTGATATGCAATGCATATGCGTGCTCCGGAAGGAAAAGATTGAATCAGGCCTCAACTTGGCAAACCAAGAGTGCCGCTGGAAACATGAGTCGATTTCGGTCAAAATCGATATAAAAATCACCGGAATCGGATGCACGGTTTGCAAATGGCAAGCAAAACAATAATGGCACAATTCTGCGATTAACAGCACGATGCCATCTAGAATGCAACAAGAAACTAAGCTATTGCACTCCAACATAACAACAAAGCACATGGCAGTGATCTACTCAAGATACTTGACAAAATATGAACACTGAGCTACGGCTAAATCACACAATAGCAGGTTCAAACAAGCATGGCAAAAGTGCAAAAGATAACAACATCATAGTCTTAGTGAAAATACTAACATGACAGGAATTAACATCAGGAAGCAAAGTTTAGAGCAAGATAACAACATGCTACAGGACCAGATCATAGCAATACAAGGCATGGCATGAATCTAATCAAAACATATAACAAAAGTCCCTTACTAACCATAAGCCAAAAGGGATCACAAGATATGATGGCACCCATGTAAACATAGCAAGTTTCGTTAACAGATTCAGACTTAGGAGAAAACTGGACATGGCATAAACAGAATTATGAAGGCATGTTTGCGAGCTCGATGCACTCAACACAAGGCATTTCATGACAAACTAATCATACTACCAGCAAGAAGGCATGATCAAGAAGCTAAACATGGCAAGAACAAACTTATAGCATGCATGGATCAACTACAACAACCTTGGCAAAATTGATCAACACGTAAACAATCTGCCAGGAACATTTTATAGCAAAAGTAGAGTAGGATTGTGTCATGCTAGGTTACTCCATAAATGCAAAAAAGGGCATGGATGGATAGAGCATAACTATATGTCAAAATTATCCTTACTGAACATACTCAAAAGAGGCATGGATCACTCTGTAGCAACATGAATACATGGCATAAAAATATCAGTAGGGAAATGACTTAGTGGAATTCTAAGTCCCTGAAAACAGCAATATCACGAGAGCTAATTTGCATGCTTGTGCTAGTCACCACATTGATCACAAAAATACATGGCATACACCCCTGTAAAGATGGCATGGCATATAACAAAACACATGTAGAGCTCGTGCTCATATGGAGCACACAATAATCATGGCAAAAAAGACAAATGCTTATAAACTGATAAGAATCAGCACCTAACATTCTATAGCACTCTTGCAATAGTCATTAGGGCATCAAGATGGACTCAAACAAGCATGGTGCAATGGAACAAAATGAAGAGCACATCATGATGAACATTTTGATATATCATGCATGCAAAACGGAGCAGCGAGCACAAAGTTATGGAATGAAGAAGGTAGCCACAAAATATTGGAAACTTTGGGGACTTAGAGAAATTTACACCTCACGGGAACCGGGACGAGGAGATCCGGGCGGGGCGAGAGCGTTTGGTTCCCGGGGTTGGTGGATCTCATCCACCTTCCCCGGATCCGGCGAGGGTGCGGCCTCCGGTGAGGCGAGGTTCGCCGGCGACCAGAGGAGGTGGCGGAGCAGGTCCGGCGGGCGTCGGCCAGGGCGCGCTATGGCGGAGGCACGCGGCACCGGGCAAAGGCCGCGGTGGACGATGACGGAGGTGGGGCGGCGCTCGCAGACGGCGGCGACCGGAGCAGCGGAGACGAGCAGGGGTGGGGCGGCGCGCGGTGGTCGGAGCTCGCGGTGGCGGTGGCGCGCGCTTGCGAGCAAGGCATTGGGTCTCGGGCACGCGACCGGGCGGCGGGAGAGCAGATCGGGCCCGGGCGGGCCTACCTTGGGCTTGCGGGCCCGCGCGGCTGCGGGGAAACCGACGAGGACAGGTGGCGGCGCGCGAGTGGAGGAGAGAGGCGGCGGAGCTGACGTGGAAAGCTCGGATTGGCCAGGGCGACGTGGAGGCTGGACATGTCCGGAGCGGGCGAATTTGTCCGGCGGCGCGAGGTGGACGAAGGTTAGGGTTTCATCCGCGAAAATTCGGAGGGAGACACATATATATAGGTAGAGGGAGTTAGGAGAGTCCAAATGGAGTGCGGTTTTCGGCCACGCGACCGTGATCGTACGACCGAGAGGATGGAGGGGGTTTGGATGGGTTGTTGGGCCACTTTGGAGGGGTGTTGGGATGCAACACACACGAGGCCTTTACGGTTCTCCGGTTAACCGTTGGAGTATCAAACGGACTCCAAATGGCACAAAACTTGATAGGCGGTCTACCGGTGGTATACCAAGGACGCTTGGCAAATGTTGGTCCATTCCGAGAAAGTTTAACACCCGCACACGAAAAGAGGCAAAAGAGGGCGCCGGAGGACATAGGAGTGCCGGATTGCAAGATGGACAACGGGGAAAATGCTTGGATGCATGAGACGAACACGTATGCAAATGCGATGCACATGATGACATGATATGAAATGCATGACACGCAAACAAATGACAAGGCAACAACAGCGAATAACTGGAAGACACCTGGCGCAACAATCTCGTAGCGTTACGACACTCCACCAGTACGAGAGGATCTCGTCCCGAGATCTAGAATGGCACTGGAGGGAAAACGGAAGAGGAAAGGAAAGAGGTAAAACTAAGTTGCTTCTTTGACAAACGAGTGAAACCACGAACCTTGAAAAATTGAACAACTTCAAGAAAAGAATACAACGGAGATGAACGAAGTTGACAATCTTCATTAGAAAAGAGGAACGAAGAAGAACAAATTCGGGCAACACCCCGGTTGAAAAGTGATAAGAGACTTGATAAGATGAAAAGCACTTCAGCAGAGGGCACAACACTTTGGTTAAATGGATAAGCAAAGGAAAGAACATGATCTTGGGGGAAAACAAGATGATTGGTTGAAGAGAGCAATATCACAATGCCTCCGAAACAAACGAATAGAAGTTAGATCGTCGGAATAAGAGAATGGAGAAGGAATGGCAACTTGTACCAAAATTTAATTATGAAACCATCCTTGCAAGAAGGTTAGAGCGGAGTTGTTGGAAAAACAACAACGAAAAGATATGACCCTCATCGACTTATATTGACATCTCAAAACTTAAGGTGAACTTCTACCACTAACGAAAAAAATTGCTTGCTAGAGATCAACGAAGAGATGAAAACTTGTTCCACCAAGAGGATAAAGAGCAAGCTTGGGTCATTGAGAAGCACCACAATAGCAACATTCCTTAGGGAAGGCTTTAGGTGAAATATAACCTAAGATAACTCCAAAGAAGATATTGATGGATTGCAAAGGAACTCATGAACAAATTGAAAATGATGGGTATAAAATATGTCATTCCGGACAACTGATGAAACATCAACCAAGAAAGAAAATATCAAGAATGACATAACACCACCCTCAAAAGATAAGGTAAGAAGAATTGCACTTCGGAATGCAAGATGAAGAATACTTGAGCTCCTCTGAAAAGAATCTCGATGAACGCTTCGAGAAGGAATTAAATCCTTGATGAACCACCATGTAGAAACTCCATGAAGAACTCCGGTAACAAAATGATGATAAAAAGAAAGCGAAGTTGAAAACACAAGGTAAAGCCTTGTAATGCTTTAGATGGATCTTCGTGGTGATATAATTAAGAGAGCTTGGAACTCCGGGAAAAGAAAAGATGAAACAATTGAAACACAGAATGTGATATGATGAACCACTCCGGAAAGCAGGAATTGAATAAACTCGATGAAACACGAATAAGAATTACATTATGCTTATTATTCACCAATTTAAATTGATGACAAGCAACGAATTTGGCATACCACTTATTCACGTAGAAAGGATTAAGATACATATAGCGCAAACTTGAGAAGGTCTTCAACGATCCACCAGTAGGATTGGAAAGAACGAATGAATTGATATGAGAACTTAGGAAGAGAAATCTTGAACAAACCACCGTAAGAATAGAAAATGAAAGTAGCAGAGGCACAAATCACCGGGAAGACTTGGAGAAACGAATGAAGATACTTGAGGGGATTTAGATACATGAGAACGAAGGAATCATGCACTAATTAGAATATACTTCAATGATGCACCGGTAAGATTTAGAGAATGATAGCTGAAAACTGAGAATGAATAAACCCGAAATGATGGGCTCCGGATGATCAATCTGAAAAGACTCCTGAATTTCTCTGGATGGGTGAAAAGAATTCTCACAATCAAAACAATTATGAGAGGATAGCACGAAGCTCCAGCCATGAATCTTGAAGAGAATGGAGCAAGATATGGAGGAAAACTCTTCTTCGGTCTTCAAGTGTTGAGAATGACGATGAGAAACACCACCATGAATTGTTGAGATACTCTGGGATGAAAATTAGAAAGGTGAAACCAACGATGATAGAATTTGAAAGATCTTGAAGAAAGACATATGACTGATGGTAATTCATTCTTACGTCATACTTTAAAAGATTTGAGATTAGCTCCCAGAAAATTAGAAGAGTCAGGTAAGATCCTGGGAAAAGACCTGCGGGTCAGGGCCCACTCAAAGATAAACCGTTGAGCAATTTAAAAGAGAGATTGTGCCCGGTGGAATTAAATGGTTTGAAAGAGATAACAACCTCAAAATAGGTTTCAACGGATCTTGAATGAAAAGACGAGCCTTCTGAGATATCTTCAGCACTCCCGAACACATGAATTTCGAAAAGTGAATGATTATGAGGTGCACCGGTATGAGAAGGTACTTGAAACGAGGAAAAGGGATATGATCAACACCAAAAGCTTGAATTGAAACCACCGGAGAAAAAAAGAATGAAGAATGACGAACTTGAAGCTTCCTTAGCATCTTCCTGAGAATCACCGGATAAGAACATTGACGAAAAAGAATTGGGGGACTTCACATCCATAAGATGGATAGTTGATTAGAAATCCAAGTCCTCGAAGAAAAAGGGTGGGAGGGTGGGAAAAACAAAGACTTGGGACGGATGAAGCAAACACCATTGAGAAGAACTAATAATTGATCTTGCTGATGTTGAAATGATCGGATCCACTTGAAGAGAAGCACACCGGTTGAAAAGAAATTGAAATGACAAACTCGCTGATCGGGAAGGATTAGTATTCACATAGGAACATGAGAACACCGCTTAGGAAAAAGGTATGGAATCAACACTTGACTTCGAAGCAACTCAAATACCACAACTCAAAACAAAAACAAAGATTGGCTTGCAGAATAAGCCGGAACAAACATATGATAGAGATTTCGTCTGAAGTTTTCATGGTGGGGCCCACATGGGCTCGATCGTACAGCACCATCATGTACAAGGCAGTGCACATGACATACGAAGCGTCCCCGAGTCAGCATAGCCAAGGACTCTTTAAGACACAACGAGACCACAGTAAAAACCAACCATGGATAGGCGGACCACTAGACGTCGAACCCCAATTTCATATCATACATCTGTCGGAAAGATATCCTAGGAGCTACTTGAATTCCCACTTAGAAACTCCCGAAACTTTCTGGTTATGCAATCAGGTGTTGGGGATACAGGGGAAGCATAATATCTCACCCAAACAAACAATTCCTACATCCAGCTGTATCCATCCTTCAACACATAACCAAGAAACCTTCAGAAATCGTTTACCTCAACCTTCAAAAAGCATCTGTTATACGACTTATGGCAATACTCCAGAACTCCCGCCCCAGTACTGGGTGGCGTTGAGGTTATCTCACCAACAACTGCATAAAGGAGATTTTCAATGTCGGCGAAACTCAGGTATTCCAGAACTGCAACTATAAAATTGTGACGACAACACCTTAGAGCTCAACTCCCCGGGACACTGCCACAACCCTTAAATGTCAGGAGGCACCAAGAACAATGTTCTCGTCACAAAACCATTGGAACGACTCCAAGATACCCGCGTGATCCTACAATTTTTCTTAGTGAAATTTGAGGAGAGAAGAGTCAAAACTCTACGTCAGGAGGCCTCACCAGATTGACGAAGGGACTGAGGAGTAAAAAGAATCCTACTCTCCGATATATATAATCCTATAAGACTCAAAACATTTTTCTAGACTCAACAACGCCAGCGATTCGATCAAGCAGGGGGCTCCTAAGTCGGGGAAGGCTCTGATTACCAACTTGTAACACCCACGATGCGGCTATATCTCCCACATGTCGCAGCACGACTTAGAGGCATAACCACATTGTAGGCATGTCGCAAGAGGGGTAATCTTTACACATCCCATGTACTGAATAAGAAAGGGATAAAGAGTTGGCTTACAATCGCCACTTCACACAATACATAAATATAGTATTACAACATCCAGAATACAATCACGGTCCGACTACGGAACCAAAATAAAAGAAGACCACCCCTAATGCTAGATCCCTGATCGCCCCGACTGGGCTCCACTACTGATCAACTGGAAACGAAACAACACAACGAACAAGATCTTCATTGAGCTCCTCCTTGAGCTCAGTTGCGTCACCTGCACGGTATCATCGGCACTTGCAACTGGGTTTGGAAGTAATCTGTGAGTCACGGGGACTCAGCAATCTCACACCTCGCGATCAAGACTATTTAAGCTTATGGGTAGGAAAAGGGTAGTGAGGTGGAGCTGCAGCAAGCACTAGCATATATGGTGTCTAACTTACCTAATTAAGAGCGAGAAAAGAAGCAACGCAACGGTCGTGAACTAGAAGTGATCAAGATGTGATCCTGAAACTACTTACGTTCAAGCATAACTCCAAAACCGTGTTCACTTCCCGGACCCCGCCGAGAAGAGACCATCACGGCTACACACGCGGTTGATGCATTTTAATTAAGTTAAGTGTCAGGTTTTCTACAACCGGATATTAACAAATTCCCATCTGCCCATAACCGTGGGCACGACTTTCGAAAGTTCAAACCCTGCAGGGGTGTCCCAACTTCGCCCATCACAAGCTCTCACGGTCAACGAAGGATATTCCTTCTCCCAGGAAGACCTGATCAGACTCAGAATCCTGGTTACAAGACATTTCGACAATGGTAAAACAAGACCAGCAAAGCCGCCCAGATGTGCCGACAAATCCCGATAGGAGCTGCACATATCTCGTTCTCAGGGCACATCGGATGAGCCAGACGTCGGGTTGGCATAGACCCTAGTTGCCCAGGGGGCGCCGGACATCGCTCAGGTTGGACCAACACTTAGAGAAGCACTGACCGGGGGGGGGGTTAAAATAAAGATGACCCTCGGGCTCCGGAAACCCAAGGGAAAAAGGCTAGGTTGTTAGTGCAAAAGTAAAACCAAGGTTGGGCCTTGCTGGAGGAGTTTTATTCAAGGCGAACTATCAAGGGGTTCCCATTATAACCCAGCCGCGTAAGGAATGCAAAATCAAGGAACATAACACTGGTATGACGGAAACTAGGGCGGCAAGAGTGGAACAAAACACCAGGCATAAGGCCAAGCCTTCCACCCTTTACCAAGTATATAGATGCATTAATTAAATAAGAGATATTGTGATATCCCAACAAATATCCATGTTCCAACAAGGAACAAACTCCATCTTCACCTACAACTAGCAACGCTATTAGAGGGGATGAGCAAAGCGGTAACATAGCCAAACAACGGTTTGCTAGGACAAGGTGGGTTAGAGGCTTGACATGGCAATATGGGAGGCATGATATAGAAAGTGGTAGGTATCACGGCATAGCAAAAGAGCGAGCAACTAGCAAGCAAAGATAGAAGTGATTTCGAGGCTATGGTCATCTTGCCTGCAAAGTTCTCCGAGAAGACGAAAGCTTGATCCTTGTAAACGTACTCAACGGGTTCCTCGAACACGAACTCGTCTCTCGGGTCTACCCAAGGCAAGAAACACAAGCAAAGGAAACCACAATCAACCATGGTGCAATGCGTAAGCAACATGATGCAAAACATGGCATGATATGCGGGATGTGATATGCAATGCATATGCGTGCTCCGGAAGGAAAAGATTGAATCAGGCCTCAACTTGGCAAACCAAGAGTGCTGCTGGAAAGATGAGTTGATTTTGTTCGAAATCGATATAAAGATCACCGGAATCGGATGCACGGTTTGCAAATGGCAAGCAAAACAATAATGGCACAATTCTGCGATTAACAGCACGATGCCATCTAGAATGCAACAAGATACTAAGCTACTGCACTCCAACATAACAACAACGCACATGCCAGTTATCTACTCAAGATGCTTGACAAAAGATGAACACTGAGCTACGGCTAAATCACACAATAGCAGGTTCAAACAAGCATGGCAAAAGTGCAAAAGATAACAACATCACAGACTTAGTGAAAATACTAACATGACAGGAATTAACATCAGGAAGCAAAGTTTAGAGCAAGATAACAACATGCTACAGGAACAAATCATAGCAATACAAGGCATGGCATGAATCTAATCAAAGCATATAAAAATAGTCCCTTACTGACCATAAGCCAAAAGGGATCAGAAGATATGATGGCACCCTTGTAAACATAGCAAGTTTCGTTAACAGATTCAGACTTAGCAGAAAACTGGACATGGCATAAACAGAATTATGAAGGCATGTCTGCGAGCTCGATGCACTCAACACAAGGCATTTCATGACAAACTAATCATACTACCAGAAAGAAGGCATGATCAAGAAGCTAAACATGGCAAGAACAAACTTATAACATGCATGGATCAACTACAACAACCTTGGAAACATTGATTAACACATAAACAATCTGCCAGGAACATTTTATAGCAAAAGTAGAGCAGGATCGAGTCATGCTAGGATACTCCATAAATGCAAACAAGGGCATGGATGGATAGAACATAACTATATGTCAAAATCATCCTTACTGAACATACTCAAAAGAGGCATGGATCACTCTGTAGCAACGTGAATACACGGCATAAAAATAACAGCAGGGAAATGACTTAGTGGAATTCTAAGTCCCTGACAACAGCAATATCACGAGAGCTACTTTGCATGCTTGTGCTAGTCACCACATTGGTCACAAAAATACATGGCATACACCCCTATAAAGATGGCATGGCATATAACAAAATACATGTAGAGGTCATGCTCATATGCAGCACACAATAACCATGGCAAAAATGACAAATGCTCATAAACTGATAAGAATCACCACCTAACATTCTATAGCACTCCTGCAACAGTCATTAGGGCATCAAGATGGACTCAAACAAGCATGGTGCAATGGAATAAAATGAAGAGGACATAATGATGAACATTTTGATATATCATGCATGCAAAACGGAGCAGTGAGCACAAAGTTATGGCATGATGAAGGTAGCCACAAAATATTGGAAACTTTGGGGACTTAGAGAACTTTAGACCTCGCGGGAACCGGGACGAGGAGGACCCGGGACGAGGAGATCCGGGCGGGGAGAGAGCGTTTGGTTCCCGGGGTTGGTGGATCTCATCCACCTTCCCCTGATCCGGTGAGGGTGCGGCCTCCGGCGAGGCGAGGTTCGCCGGCGACCAGAGGAGGTGGCGGAGCAGGTCCGACGGGCGTCGGCGAAGGCACGCGGCACTGGGCGAAGGCCGCGGCGGACGACGACGGAGGCGAGGCGGCGCTCGCAGGCGGCGGCGACCGGAGCAGCGGCGGGGAGCGGCGGAGCGAAGCGGCGGTGGGGCGGCGCTCGGTGGCGGCGGCGCGCGCTCGCGGGCGAGGCGCTGGGGCTCGGGTGCGCGACCGGGCGGCGGCGGAGCACATCGGGCCCGAGCGGGCCTGCCGTGGGCTCGCGGGCTCGTGCGGCTGGGGGGAAACCGGCGAGGACAGTTGGTGGCGGGCGAGTGGAGAAGAGAGGCGGCGGAGCTGACGTGGCAAGCTCGGATTGGCCAGGGCGACGTGGAGGCTGGACATGTCCGGAGCGGATGAATTTGTCCGGCGGCGCGAGGTGGACGAAGGTTAGGGTTTCATCCATGAAAATTCGAAGGGAGACACATATATATATAGATAGAGGGAGCTAGGAGAGTCCAAATGGAGTGCAGTTTTCGGCCATGCGATTGTGATCGAACGACCGAGAGGGTGGAGGGGGTTTGGATGGGTTATTAGGCCACTATGGAGGGGTGTTGGGCTGCAACACACATGAGGCCTTTACGGTTCTCTGGTTAACCATTGGAGTACCAAACGGACTCCAAATGGCACGAAACTTGACAGGCGGTCTACCGGTGGTGTACCAATGCCGCTTGGCAAATCTCGTTCCATTCTGAGAAAGTTTAACACCCGCACACGAAAAGAGGCAAAAGAGGGCGCCGGAGGACATATGAGTGCCGGATTGCAAAACGGACAACGGGGAAAATGCTCGGATGCATGAGACGAACACGTATGCAAATGCGATGCACATGATGACATGATATCAAATGCATGGCACAGAAACAAATGACAAGGCAACAACAGCGAATAACTGGAAGACACCTGGCGCAACGGTCTCGGGGCGTTACACAAGAGCCTAAGCTTGGGGTTGCCCATGGCACCCCCAAGATAATCTAAGGACACCTAAAAGACAAAGCTTGGGGATGCCCCGGAAGGCATCCCCTCTTTCGTCTACTTCTATGGGTAACTTTACTTGGAGCTATATTTTTATTTACCACATGATATGTGTTTTGCTTGGAGCGTCTTGTATTATTTGAGTCTTTGCTTTTTAGTTTACCACAATCATCCTTGCTATACACACCTTTTGAGAGAGCCATACATGATTTGGAATATGTTAGAATACTCTATGTGCTTCGCTTATATCTTTTGAGTTATATAATTTTGCTCTAGTACTTCACTTATATATTTTAGAGCACGGTGGTTGATTTGATTTATAGAAACTATTGATCTCTCATGCTTCACTTAGATTATTTTGAGATCCTTAATAGCATGGTAATTTGCTTTAAATCCTAATATGCTAGGTATTCAAGAATAAAGAAATTCTCTTATGAGTGTGTTGAATACTATGATAAGTTTGATACTTGATAATTGTTTTGAGATATGAAGATGGTGATATTAAAGTCATGCTAGTTGAGTAGTAGTGAATTTGAGAAATACTTGTGTTGAAGCTTGTGATTCCTGTAGCATGCACGTATGGTGAACCGTTATGTGATGAAGTCGGAGCATGATTTATTTATTGATTGTCTTCCTTTTGAGTGGCGGTCGGGCACGAGCGATGGTCTTTTCCTACCAATCTATCCCCCTAGGAGCATGCGCATAATACTTTGCTTTGATAAATGGAGATTTTTGCAATAAGTATATGAGTTCTTTATGACTAATGTTGAGTCCATGGATTATACGCACTCTCACCCTTCCACCTTTGCTAGCCTCTTTAATACCGCGCACCTTTCGCCGGTATCATACACCCACCATATACCTTCCTCAAAACAGCCACCATACCTACCTATTATGGCATTTCCATAGCCATTCCGAGATATATTGCCATGCAACTTTCCACCGTTCCGTTTATTACGACACACCCCATCATTGTCATATTGCTTAGCGTGATCATGTAGTTGACATCGTATTTGTGGCAAAGCCACCATTCATAATTCTTTCATACATGCCACTCATTGGTCATTGCATATCCTGGTACACCGCCGGAGGCATTCATATAGAATCATATTTTGTTCTAAGTATCGAGTTGTAATTCTTGAGTTGTAAGAAAAATAAAAGTGTGATGATCATCATCATTAGAGCATTGTCCTAGTGGGGAAAGGATGATGGAGACTATGATTCCCCCACAAGTCGGGATGAGACTCCGAACGAAAAATAAAAAAAGAGAGGAGAAAGAGGCGATAAAAAAAAGAGAAAAGGCCCAAATAAAAAAATGAGAGAAAAAGAGAGAAGGGACAATGTTACTATCCTTTTACCACACTTGTGCTTCAAAGTAGCACCATGATCTGCATAGTAGAGAGTCTCTCATGTTATCACTTTCATATACTAGTGGGAATCTTTCATTATAGAACTTGTCTTGTATATTCCAATGATGGGCTTCCTCAAATTGCCCAAGGTCTTCATGAGCAAGCAAGTTGGATGCACACCCACTTAGTTTCTTTTTGAGCTTTCATCTACTTATAGCTCTAGTGCATCCATTGCATGGAAATCCCTACTCACTCACATTGATATCTATTGATGGGCATCTCCATAGCCCGTTGATACGCCTAGTTGATGTGAGACTATCTTATCCCTTTTTGTCTTCTCCACAACCACCACTCTATTCCACCTGTAGTGCTATGTCCGTGGCTCACGCTCATGTATTGCGTGAAGATTGAAAAAGTTTTGAGAATGTCAAAAGTATGAAACAATTGCTTGGCTTGTCATCGGGGTTGTGCATGATTTGAATATATTGTGTAGTGAAGATGGAGCATAGCTAGACTATATGATTTTGTAGGGATAACTTTCTTTAGCCATGTTATTTTGAGAAGACATAATTGCTTTATTAGTATGCTTGAAGTATTATTATTTTTATGTCAATATGAACTTTTGTCTTGAATCTTTCGGATCTGAATATTTGTACCACAATTAAGAAGAATTACATTAAAATTATGCCAAGTAGCACTCCGCATCCAAAATTCGGTTTTAACATTTACCTACTCAAGGACGACCAGGAATTAAGCTTGGGGATGCTTGATACGTCTCCAACATATCTATAATTTTTGATTGCTCCATGCTATATTATCTACTGTTTTAGACATCATTGGGCTTTATTATCCACTTTTATATTATTTTTGGGACTAACCTATGAACCGGAGGCCCAGCCCAGAATTGCTGTTTTTTGCCTGTTTTAGGGTTTCGAAGAAAACGAATATCAAACGGACTCCAAACAGAATGAAACCTTCGGGAACATGATTTTCTCAACAGATAAGACCCGGGAGACTTGGACCGTACGTCAAGGAACGTAACAGGAGGCCACGAGGTAGGGGGCGCGCCCTACCCTACCAGGCGCGCCCTCCATCCTCGTGGGCCCCCTGTTGCTCCACCGACATACTTCTTCCTCCTATATATATCCACGTACCCCCAAACGATCAGAACAGAAGCCAAAACCCTAATTCCACTGCCGCAACTTTCTGTATCCACGAGATTCCATCTTGGGGCCTGTTCCGGAGCTCCGCCGGAGGGGGCATCGATCACGGAGGGCTTCTACATCAATACCATAGCCTCTCTGATTAAGTATGAGTAGTTCACCTCAGACCTACGGGTCCATAGCTAGTAGCTAG
Source organism: Triticum urartu (assembly GCF_003073215.2). Classification (NCBI taxonomy): domain Eukaryota; kingdom Viridiplantae; phylum Streptophyta; class Magnoliopsida; order Poales; family Poaceae; genus Triticum; species Triticum urartu. The sequence goes on along the minus strand of NC_053024.1, from coordinate 132,315,246 downwards.
ATGGCTTCTTCTCTCTTTTTGGATCTCAATACAATGTTCTCCCCCTCTCTTGTGGAGATCTATTCGATGTAATCTTCTTTTTGCGGTGTGTTTGTTGAGACCGATGAATTGTGGGTTTATGATCAAGTCTATCTATGAATAATATTTGAACCTTCTCTGAATTCTTTTATGTATGATTGGTTATCTTTGCAAGTCTCTTCGAATTATCAGTTTGGTTTGGCCTACTAGATTGATCTTTCTTGCAATGGGAGAAGTGCTTAGCTTTGGGTTCAATCTTGCGGTGTCCTTTCCCGGTGACAGTAAGGGTAGCAAGGCACGTATTGTATTGTTGCCATAAAGGATAACAAGATGGGGTTTTCTTCATGTTGCATGAGTCTATCCCTCTACATCATGTCATCTTGCTTAAGGCGTTACTCTATTTTTAACTTAATACTCTAGATGCATGCTGGATAGCAGTCGATGAGTGGAGTAATAGTAGTAGATGCAGGCAGGAGTCGGTCTACTTGTCTCAGACGTGATACCTATATACATGATCATACCTAGGTATTCTCATAACTATGCTTACTTCTGTCAATTGCTCAACACTAATTTGTTCACCCACCGTAGAATACTTATGCTCTCGAGAGAAGCCACTAGTGAAATCTTTCCTAGGAGGGATGCATTAGGCTTAACAAGAAAATGGGCTTTAGGAAATAATAAATGGGATGTAATTATAAAAACTGAGCAGTAACTATAAAAAAATGCATCAAACACGTGATTACTTTATAAAATATTATTTTTGGATATTGAAAATTTTAATTTCATTAATTGTTGTGAGCGCAATGTTTCGTTGGATTTTTGCGTAATATAAATTTATATTGAAATTGTATTTAATCTGACTAGAAATTTTGGGATAAAAATATTTCGGATCCCATCAAAATGTGGGAAATTTTATTGAATTCTGTTTTGAACATTGGTTGAAATGGGCTGTACTTTTAACAAACTGTAAATGGGCGGTAGTAAATTCCATTAGAATTCAAAAATGGGCTACACATTCTTACAAATCTCAAATGGGCTATAAGTTCTCTGCCACACACTTCTGGCCTTACTAAGTTGACGCGTCCCCTAAAAAAACAGAGTTGACGCGTATGCAAGGCTTTGTCAACTTATAGTCAACACGCGGTTCTAGCAGAAGTGGCCGTTGGATGTCCATCCAACGGATGCCGTGCTTCTTCTTCAATCTCGGATATTCTAGCTTCACCCGCCCAAAAAATGATTCCTCCCCCTGACATCTGGGGCACACCGTTTCGGAAGATGACCTGTGGGCCTACTAAGTTGATGTACCAAGGGCTTTGTCAACTTAGTCAATATAAACGATTCTAGCTGCAGTGACCATACGATGTCCATCCAACGGCGGTCGTGCTTCTTCAACCTCTAGTCTTCTTGCTCCAGCCGCCCAAAGCAGCGCCGGTCGTGCCACCTGCTCCTGCCTCCCGTGGCCGGCTGTGCTACCGCGGAGGCTTCACCGCCCCTACTACTCCCACCGCTGGCCAGGCCATCCCTCCACTCACCCACACCCCCTGTTTGTGACACCCCAAAATTTTGACCTTGTTTCATTGATTTAAAATTTTGCCATGAAATTTAAACTTTCATTTTCTGGATTTTCCATTGATTTCAGAACCATTCTTTCTTGGTCATTATGGAGTTTTACCCCAAGTGACAACCTTTCAAATATATTATTGGACTTGTGTACCCTCTCAAGAAAGCATTCCTATTATCAGTGGAATTTGTTTGCACAAGCATTTCTCTCTGAGCTTTATTCCTTAAAATGACTTTTCATTAGTTTTGGAGCTCTTTTTGAACTACGACCACTTGATAAATTTATTTAAAATTTTCACCAAAATTTGTAGATGTCATGAGATGTTTTTAAATCACTTTTATGCAAAAATATATTCCATGCATTTAATATTTTGAGCTCTACACCAATTTTTCAAATCTGGTCCAGAGAGCAATTTTGCACTACAACCCCTTTAAATATTTCTTTCTACCTTCAACCAAAAATGATGGGATGTTAATAGGAGCATATTATGCAACTTTATGCAAAAACCTTTCTATGTTCTTTGAAAAAAATTGAGTGAATCAACCTCTTTTTCATTCTGATCCATCCTGGTGGTTTGTACTGCAACCCCTTTTTATCTTGTTCTTTTACCCATGATTCATTTTCCTACTTATAGCCCATCCTGCTAAACCCTTAAGTCCAGGAGAGTGGACTCATTGGAGGATTTTAAGTTCATGCCATGGTGCCTTTCCCTTTCTGTCTAAAATCAATTTCCTCACAAACTTGAACTGACAAGTTTCTGATTTTGTCAAAATAACTTCACCACCCTCTTGCTCATCCCAGAAGACACTGATCTGGAGAGTTTGGCCACCCGAAGAGTTGCCTAGATGCACTTAGCATTCTATCGAACACCTTGAGTGTATAAGCAGATTTGGCATGACTATTAGTTTGCTTTGTGAACTTGATCCCCTGACCTAACCAGCTTGTCCACTAAACTCCTAGATGGCCCTATCCTATACCTGCTAAACCTTAGGTGATTTGGAGCCCTCTGGCATGCTGTGGCATTCTGCTGAACACGCAGCGTGCGTGCTCTTGGCGCGCCCAGAGCGCACGTTTTGCACGTGCGTGCATGCGAGACGCCGCGTCCCGCTGCCGACGCCCCGCGCTCGCTCTGGCCCTTCCACTCGCCCAGTCGACGCCCCGACCCTTCCCCTCGCCGCAGAGCCGCCCCTGGAGCTCTACAGCGCCGCTGTCAGGTCGGCCGTGGCAACTAGCGGCCGACCACAGCAGGCCCCAGCCATGGCAGCACCGCCTGAGCCTCCCTAGCGCACCAGCTGCCCCTGGGACAACTCGATCTCATCCGCAAACGCGTCCGCTAGCGCTCATCGCCGCCACGTCGCCCTGCCCCTACAGAATGACGGTCGCCGACGAGTTTATCCATGGCTACCGCGGAACCGACCTTGGACGCCTATAAAAGGGAACCCCGAGCTCGACTAAGCATTCAGGCGACCTCAAGCCACTTCTCTAGAGCTACCACGGCCAGCAATCGACGATGGGAAGCTTTCTTCCCCGTCTCCAATCAGTGCAGCCTCCGCCTCGTTCCGGTGCCATGCGTCACAACCCGAGCCCCTCTCGTCCATCTAGCACCACCACTCGACTCCCCTCAACCTCGCGGAGCTGCCCAACCCCTCAAACGCGATCAAAACGCACCATAGCCCAATACCCCAATTTCACCCGAAGCTTCCTCCGCCGTGGAGCTCATCGCCGGCGATTCCCTCCACCCCCGACCCAACGACCGCCGGGAGGACCGCACCGGTCTTGCGGATCCATCCCGACCCTCTGGAGCCCGCGGGGAGCCGCCGTTCACCGGTGTTGATCGCCGGAGCCTCGCCTCCGTTCGGGCAGAGGAAGAGGAGGGAGAGAGGTCTGGTTAAACCTGACCAGTGGGCCCCCTAGACCCACTGTCAGCGACCCAGCCCCGCCCGCGTGTTTTAAGTGAAAACGCAAACAGCCGAAAGTACGTCTCCCCTACCCTGAAAGCGTATTCTCGTCGAAACGTTTTCTTTTCTGTGTTATTTTAAAAACAGAGTTTGACTGAAACTTTGACTGGCTATATCTTTTTAAATAAAACTCCAAATGAATTGATTCTTTTTCCTACCACTCTCAAATTTCACCTAGTTTATTTTAAGAGTTATTTCAAAAATAATTAGGACAACTTTTTGTACTGTTTTTGAAGTATGTGTTATTTGAATATTTTTGAAAATAGGAATTTGGAAGGGAGATATAACTTTCAAAAGTTTTGGAGGGCACCTCACCTCTCCACACATTGAAGGCAAGCAATTCTGAACTCAGGCATAATATTATCGTGTGATGTTTGATACAGTTACAACACCACCGTGACACGGAGTATCCGTTATGTGTTTGTGACAATATGATCATACGCTTTGAGTGCAAAGATGGAAAATTTTGCTGTTGGAAATGGACATACTTGTGATAGCAATCACCCTCGCATGCCTCTCATGCCTACCGGGAAGGATCCGAGAAAGTCTCTGTCTTGGGTAGACACGAGCCTGTCCCTCGTCGAGGCGGTTATGACTGGTGGGGCAGGGGGAGGTATGATGAGTGGTGGTTGTGTCTGATGGGTGTGAAATATTATCCTTGAGCTAATCATGCAGGAAATACTCAAGCCTCCTGAGTCGGCCGTAGATCGAGTCTTGTTCCAGTAACCCCCATACTTGTTTTGTGCTGCCACTTGTCCCTGCCGCAGGTAGGGTATGGTTCAATAAGTTGTCAACCCCTGTCTAGCACACACCGTACAGAGAGACCGCGATGAGGGTTCCATGGCCCTGGATTAAAGCCAGTCATCCGGTCCGGGGGCATGGGTGTTTTCGGTTGTAGCCGAAGGGGGTAGCTCCCCCAGTTTGCGCGCGGTATAAATTTTGTGATCCCATGCTAGTCGAGGTTGTAGCCTCCCCACTTAGAGTTTTGCTTAACAGGTGTCAAGGGTGATTCCAGACACTGGTGAGTTAGGATGGTGTGTGCGGTCATGTGTGTTTTCAATCAAAAGACTGTGGACGGAATTAGTCCCGATGGACTAAGGAAATCCGTTACTCGTGGGTAAAGAGTACACCCTCTGCAGAGATATTATACCTATTCAAATAGCCGTGTCCATGGTTAAGGACTATAGTCTGGCATGGGTTAAGTGTCCGTCTTAGTGTCGGTCTTCGGAGGAGAAACTACTAAACCAGAACATGGATCATAACTTGTGACGTATGATGATTATGATTATTATTATTATGGACTAATCATTTATGTTATTTGGATTATTGAGTATCCCTGGGACGGTTCTACCTCCTGGATATTCACTGTGACTATTCTTATATAAGCCCTTTATGTGGTGTTGCTCAGACGCCCGACTGTGGCATGCTTGTCATTTCATTTGCTTATAAGCCCTTTATGCGGTGTCGCTCAGACGCCCGACTGTGGCATGTTTGTCATTTCATTTACTTATAAGCCCTTTATGTGGTGTCGCTTCAGACACCCGATCGGTGCATTCTATTTCTACTAGCTGATTGCATATTCATATATGACATGATTAACCTGCTTGCATGCATCATGAGCTTCATTTATGACTGACGGAGTAATCATAGAATATTTCAAAGCAGGATTATCAATGGCTATATTATACCTGTGTTCTTAATGTTTGCGAGTACATTCAAAGTACTCACTGGCTTGTCCCTGGCTATTGTCTTGGCCAGATTTCTTGCGTGGAAAGGAACATTGCGATGACAGCCCCGGAACCTACGCAATGGAGATAGCAGCCTCGTGAAGATAGGAGTTATCCTGGTCAGCTATTCCTGTGGGAAATGGAGTCCCATAGACGCTGATGATCCGCAAACCACTTCCGCCATCAACCACTAGAAACCAATTGTTTTACCCATAGGCCAGAATGGTCTTGTACTACATATTTTGTAGTTTGCTTGGAGTTTCTGTAACAAGTTGGTGTCTCATCAGTTAACAGTAATCCTGGGGCTGGTGAGCACAAGGGCCGCTTTTGGGAAATTAATATCCCGAAAACCCGGTCCTGACAAACTTGGTATCAGAGCCAGGCTGACCATTGGCTAATCCTATCTTAGCCAGGTCGAAAAACCTAGGTAAACCAACCCACCAGACCTTAACCACACCCCAGCCAAGCTTCTTGCGTAAGATAGCCACACAGTGACCCGACACCTTTTGGCAGTCGGTGCCCAACCTATCAGCCTAACCTGCCAGTCACACGCCAATGACCAGCCCCTAAATAGTCTTTCTCGCAAGCGTGCGAAGGAAGACTCCATTCCCTTTTTCTATAAAAGGGTACGCTAGCCTCAACCCAGCATAGCACAGCCTCTACCCCACACCAAGCCATAATGCCTGGCCCCATTGTTCACAATGAGACCACAGCAACCAACCTTGGAGGTTTTGTGACCGTGCTAGCAAATCTCACCCGCCGTGCCTTTGCATTAGAAGAGCCCCTAGAATATGTTGTGTACCAAGGGTCCATGAGCGGTGAGAGCCGTCAATTTTGGGCCACTGTGCACATCTATGGTATGGGTTTATCACCAGAATGCCCCTACAGGTTCACCGGAAGGACAACTTCCTTTGAGCCACAAGCCATCCAATTAGCTGCTCGAGAAGCTATAGTTCAACTCCGGCACTTGTCGCCCCGAGTTAACTGTCGCTCCTTCTACTACTACCCTAGCCGTGACGGGTATGGTAGACCACCACAAGTTGCCAACGGAGATCACGAGACGGATCCTGCATTATTGCATCTGGTGCGCTATGTAAGTGCACTAGAGGGATTGTTCGATCAAATCACCCTATATCTGATCGCAACTCACGGAGAACTGATCCACCAACCCCCAGCAAGAAGAGAAGATGAGCCCGACGCCGACAACCCGGTCGTGCGGTTCGGACAGCCGATCGAGACCTTGAGGTCAGCGCCAGCCATCAATCAAGGTGCTTTGATGACCCCAGAAGTGCTTCGTCGCCTTTTGGGAACACACTCCAACGGGACTGTGGCCAACAATCCCCGCGATGGTCATCATCACTACCCCGACCCTGCAATTCCACAACCCCCTGTAGCTAACTCTGACGGTGAAGCCCGTGGAGAAAACTCAACAGCCACAAGGCACGCCCGCTTAGATATAAACGAGGTAGACTAAGTCACTCGAGTAGTACCGAGTCTCAGTATGTCCACAACCTGTAGTTGTGTGATCTTGTATTACCGCAGTGTTGTCTGCATGTGCGCCCCTATTTAAAAAAATAGCTGTGCATAAGTGTGTTGATGTATGATTGCATTTTTAATTCCGGACGTAGCTACCAAAACCAACCCTGACGGCACCCACAGTAATACGTCACTTTTGGGAGATGTGTGTATCTGTGGCTTTGACCCCGACCCCCATGAGAGTAGAACCGACAAACAAGTGCCCCTCACCGCGGTAAATAACCCAGCCAGTTGCTATATAAAAGGCCACCTCGTGACATTGCCAAGTACCCATCATCTTGTGCGCAATCCTCACAACTATTTCTTCCCATGCCGAGCCCTAGCATTTATCTGAGAACCCCAGATGCAACCCCGGGTAGTTTTGTTAAAATATTGTGGGACTTTACCTGTAGTACCATGGGTTCTACCCAGCCACCCCAGTACGAGCTGCTCAAATCAAGGATCACCTCATCCACCTCGAAATATTGGGCAGTAGTGCACATCCCTCCCGTAAAATCAAATCAGGACCCAACGGAAGTCTCCTTCCTAGGGAGATCTATGCCAACTCCGCAGATGGCCATAGAAGCGGCTGCACACGAAGCGCTTGTTCTCCTTCGATTCGCGGTACCCTATGCCAGCGAACGAGGGTATTACTACTTTCTGAGCCGTGCAGCACCCGGGGAAGTGAAATCTTTTCCCGATGGACGAATTGAGAGAGACCCAGTACTGGCCAACCTTGTCCAGTATGTCATCGGTCAAGAGCGTTTGACCCAGCGAGTAATGGGTTATCTCAGAGCATCGCTGATTTAAATCCTCAGATCGCCATCGGCAGACCACTGAGGCCCGACCAGGAGAGATGCGTTCATCGACTGATCAATCCGCTTCCCCCGATAGAAGAAGAGTGCGCCCCAGTACCAGAGACGTTTTCTTGGGACCCCGTCCAGTTGCCATTTTCATTCTAGACATCACTGCTATGTTCTTTTATTCTCGCATTTAGTTAAGTGTTGTAACTCATGCGTGTTATTCTAAATCTTGTGCGATGAGATGAACATTTGGTTTCAATTGTAATGAGTAATTTTTGCTGCTGTAAATTTTGATTAACGGATTTTCTCTCGCGAAAAATCCTGGAGTGAGATTTCTTTTCCCTCAGTTGCTGCAGCATATATCTCCTCATGACATGGATTTTTTTATTCACGCAGCACCACGGCAGCAGACTCACAACCACAACCACTCGAACACATACACTACTTGCAACACCACGTAACCGTGTTGCATCTGGCTAACCATCTCCCTAACAGACCACAGTCTCTGAAGGAGAGATTAGTGGGTAATCATCCGGGTACAAGTTACCCAGCATACCGATAACAGTCAACACCCGACACCACACCTACTCCTCGTGATCACCGCCACCGCGGAGAGCCAACACTCGAGTGGCAGCATCACGACGATCATCGAGGATCATCGCACACAGGAGCACGGAGAGCCCCAGCAATGCCGCCAGCCCTCCGCACATCAGGATCACATACCAATCCGGCATCGCCTCTACCATTAAAACGTCGTCTCTAGCTTCTGTAAGTGGAAATGGAGGAGGAAGAAGGGGAAGGAGAAGCGAGGCCAGGTGTGAGGAAGAAGAGAGAAGCACCTGGCCGTTTTATAGCTCAAGCTCGGTGTACGGTGGGCGAAGTCCACCAGCGCCGCTCGTCGCCCGATCGCCGGTGTTCGGAGGCGAATCCGCCAGCAGTGCCGACAGCACGCTGGCCCGCGAGGTGAGTGCATGCTGCACCGGCAGCTAGCACGCCGCGCACTACCGCAGGTACGGCCTAGATGCCCTACGCGCTAGACGTCGCCGGTGGAGAAAGCGCGGGAAAGCACGCGCGAGAGAGGAAGAAGAGAGAGCCATAGGAAGAAGAAGAGGCTGACAGTGGGCCCCGGGTCCACCCGTCAGCCAGAGAGAGCACTGTGCTCTCGGGTACGACTAGCGTATTTTAAATCTAGAATTTATTCTAAATTTACTGTATCCAGCGTAGAAATCTCCCGTTTTCCCCTAACCGTAGATTTTCCAGGCTGCGCCAGTGTTCCACACTGTGGTTTTACACCACTTATTTTGCTCTCACTGTAGCCACATTTTATTGCATATATTTTCAAAACAGCTTTTAACAAATCTCGAGGACAAGATTTTCCTTAAGGGGGATAGTGTTGTGACACACCAAAATTTTGACCTTGTTTCATTGATTTAAAATTTTGCCAGGAAATTTAAACTTTCATTTTCGGGATTTTCCATTGATTTCGGAACCATTCTTTCTTGGTTATTATGGAGTTTTACCCCAAGTGACAACCTTTCAAATATATTATTGGACTTGTGTACCCTCTCAAGAAAGCATTCCTATTATCAGTGGAATTTGTTTGCACAAGCATTTTTCTCTGAGCTTTATTCCTTAAAATGATTTTTCATTAGTTTTGGAGCTCTTTTTGAACTACAACCACTTGATAAATTTATTTAAAATTTTCACCAAAACTTGGAGATGTCATGAGATGTTTTTAAATCACTTTTATGCAAAAATATATTCCATTCATTTAATATTTTGAGCTCTACACCAATTTTTCAAATCTGGTCTAGAGAGCAATTTTGCACTACAACCCCTTTAAATATTTCTTTCTAGCTTCCACCAAAATGATGGGATGTTAATAGGAGTATATTATGCAACTTTATGCAAAAACCTTTCTATGTTCTTTGAAAAAAATTGAGTGAATCAACCTCTTTTTCATTCTGATCCATCTTGGTGGTTTGTACAGCAACCCCTTTTTATCTTGTTCTTTTACCCATGATTCCTTTTCCTACATATAGCCCATCCTGCTAAACCCTTAAGTCCAGGAGAGTGGACTCATTGGAGGATTTTAAGTTCATACCATGGTGCCTTTCCCTTTCTGTCCAAAATCAATTTCCTCACAAACTTGAACTGACAAGTTTCTGATTTTGTCAAACTAACCTCACCACCCTCTTGCTCATCCAAGAAGACACTGATCTAGAGAGTTTGGCCACCCGAAGAGTTGCCTAGATGCACTTAGCATTCTGTCAAACACCTTGAGTGTATAAGCAGATTTGGCATGGCTATTAGTTTGCTTTGTGAACTTGATCCCCTGACCTAACCAGCTTCTCCACAGAACTCCTAGATGGCCCTAGCCTAGACCTACTAAACCTTAGGTGATTTGGAGCCCTCTGGCATGCCGTGGCATTCTGCCGAACACGCAGCGTGCGTGCTCTGGGCGCGCCCAGAGCGCACGTTTTGCACGTGCATGCACGCGAGTCGCCGCGTCCCGCTGCCGATGCCCCGCGCTCGCTCTGGCCCTTCCACTCGCCAGTCGACGCCCCGACCCTCCCCTCCCGCAGAGCCGCCCCTGGCGCTCTACAGCGCCGCTGTCAGGTCGGCCGTGGCAACTAGCGGCGCCACAGCAGGCCCCGGCCATGGCACCCCGAGCCTCCCCAGCGCGCCAGCTGCCCCTGGGACAACTCGATCTCATCCGCAAACGCGTCCGCTAGCGCTCGTCGCCGCCACGTCGCCCTGCCCCTACAGAATGACGGTGGTCGACCGAGCTTATCCACGGCCGTCGCCGCAGAACCGACCTTGGACGCCTATAAAAGGGAACCCCGAGCTCGACTAAGCATTCAGGCGACCTCAAGCCACTTCTCTAGAGCTACCACGGCCAGCAATCGACGATGGGAAGCTTTCTTCCCCGTCTCCAATCAGTGCAGCCTCCGCCTCGTTCCGGTGCCATGCGTCACAACCCGAGCCCCTCTCGTCCATCTAGCACCACCACTCGACTCCCCTCAACCTCGCGGAGCTGCCCAACCCCTCAAACGCGATCAAAACCCACCGTAGCCCAATACCCCAATTTCACTCGAAGCTTCATCCACCGCGGAGCTCGTCGCCGGCGATTCCCTCCACCCCCGCCGACCCAATGACCACCGGGAGGACCGCACCGGTCTTGCAGATCCATCCCGACCCTCTTGAGCCCGCGGGGAGCCGCCGTTCGCCGGTGTTGATCGCCGGAGCCTCGCCTCCGTTCAGGCAGAGGAAGAGGAGGGAGAGAGGACTAGTCAAACCTTACCAGTGGGCCCCCTAGACCCACTGTCAGCGACCCAGCCCCGCCCGCGTGTTTTATGTGAAAACGCAAACAGCCGAAAGTATGTCTCCCTACCCTGAAAGCGTATTCTCATCGAAACATTTTCTTTTCTGTGTTATTTTAAAAACAGAGTTTGACTGAAACTTTGACTGGCTATATCTTTTTAAATAAAACTCCAAATGAATTGATTCTTTTTCCTACCTCTCTCAAATTTCACCTAGTTTATTTCAAGATTTATTTCAAAAATAATTAGGACAACTTTTTGTACTGTTTTTGAAGTATGTGTTATTTGAATATTTTTGAAAATAGGAATTTGGAAGGGAGATATAACTTTCAAAAGTTTTGGAGGGCACCTCACCTCTCCACACCTTGAAGGCAAGCAATTCTAAACTCAGGCATAATATTATCGTGTGATGTTTGATACAGTTACAACACCACCGTGACACGGAGTATCCATTATGTGTTTGTGACAATATGATCATACGCTTTGAGTGCAAAGATGGAAATTTTTGCTGTTGGAAATGGACATACTTGTGATAGCAATCACCCTCATATGCCTCTCATGCCTACCGGGAAGGATCCAGGAAATTCTCTGTCTTGGGTAGACACGAGCTTGTCCCTCGTCAAGGCGGTTATGACTGGTGGGGCAGGGGGAGGTATGATGAGTGGTGGTTGTGTCTGATGGGTGTGAAATATTATCCTTGAGCTAATCATGTAGGAAATACTTAAGCCTCCTGAGTCGGCCGTAGATCGAGTCTTGTTCCAGTAACCCCCATACTTGTTTCGTGCTGCCACTTGTCCCTGCCGCAGGTAGGGTATGGTTCAGTAAGTTGTCAACCCCTGTCTAGCACACACCGTATAGAGAGACCGCGATGAGGGTTCCATGGCCCTGGATTAAAGCCAGTCATCCGGTCCGGGGGCATGGGTGTTTTCGGTTGTAGCCGAAGGGGGTAGCTCCCCCAGTTTGCGCACGGTATAAGTTTTGTGATCCCATGCTAGTCGAGGTTGTATCCTCCCCACTTAGAGTTTTGCTTAACAGGTGTCAAGGGTGATTCCAGACACTTGTGATTTAGGCTGGTGTGTGCGGTCAGGTGTGTTTTCAATCAAAAGACCGTGGACGGAATTAGTCCCGATGTACTAAGGAAATCCGTTACTCGTGGGTAAAGAGTACACCCTCTTCAGAGATATTATACCTATTCAAATAGCCGTGTCCATGGTTAAGGACTACAGTCTGGGATGGGTCAAGTGTCGGTCTTAGTGTCGGTGTTCGGAGGAGAAACTACTAAACCAAAACATGGATCATAACTTGTGACGTATGATGATTATGATTACTATTATTATGGACTAATCATTTATGTTATTTGGATTATTGAGTATCCCTGGGACGGTTCTACCTCCTGGATATTCACTGTGACTATTCTTATATAAGCCCTTTTTGTGGTGTCGCTCTGACGCCCGACTGTGGCATGCTTGTCATTTCATTTGCTTATAAGCCCTTTATGCGGTGTCGCTCAGATGCCCGACTGTGGCATGTTTGTCATTTCATTTACTTATAAGCCCTTTATGTGGTGTCTGCTCAGACGCCCGACTGTGGCATGTTTGTCGTTTCATCTACTTATAAGCCCTTTATGTGGTGTCGCTTAGACGCCCGACTGAGGCATACTTTATATTGTTATCCTTTCAAACGTCGCTTCAGTCACCCGATCGGTGCATTCTATTTCTACTCGCTGATTGCATATTCATATATGACATGATTAACCTGCTTGCATGCATCATGAGCTTCATTTATGACTGACGAAGTAATCATAGAATATTTCAAAGCAGATTATCATGGCTATATTATACCTGTGTTCTTAATGTTTGCGAGTACATTCAAAGTACTCACTGGCTTGTCCCTGGCTATTGTCTTGGCCAGATTTCTTGCGTGGAAAGGAACGTTGCGATGACAGCCCCGGAACCTACGCAATGGAGATAGCAGCCTCGCGAAGATAGGAGTTATCCTGGTCAGCTGTTCCTGTGGGAAATGGAGTCCCATAGACGCTGATGATCCGCAAACCGCTTCCGCCATCAACCACTAGAAACCAATTGTTGTACCCATAGGCCAGAATGGTCTTGTACTACATATTTTGTAGTTTGCTTGGAGTTTCTGTAACAAGTTGGTGTCTCATCAGCTAACAGTAATCCTGGGGCTGGTGAGCACAAGGGCCGCTTTTGGGAAATTAATATCCCGAAAATCCGGTCCTGACACTGTTATTCTGCGGCGACGGCAGGGCAGCCGAACCAGTGAACCCTCGTACTCCTCTCCACGTGTGCATCCACTGTCGTGTCTTCCCCGGCTCTGTGTCGTCCCCTTCCTAGGCCTTGCCGTCGTCCATCTCCCTGGTGCTCTCGGCGCGGCATGGTCAACGTGGTCAAGGAACGACTTCAATCGGACGTGGACTGTACGTGGAGAGGCTGACAGCTGGGTCCACGGCAGCCGCAAGGAAGTGCCTCCTTATTACGTGCAAAATAATTATTCCTCCACCTGACAGCGGGGACCCACCGGACGGGCCACCGTATTTTGCAAAAAATGATTCGCCCCCTGACTGCTGGGACCCACGAGCTACATCTTCGCACGCAAGGAAGTGCATCCGGGAAAAAATTATTTCGCCCCCCTGACTGCTGGGACCCACCAACTACATCATTCGCACGCAAGGAAGTGCGTTCGAAAAAAATGATTCGCCCCCCGACTGCTGGGACCCACCAGCTACACCTTCGCACGCAAGGAAGTGCGTCCGGGCAAAAAAACAATTCGCCCCCCTGACTGTTGGGACCCACCAGCTACATCTTCGCAGGCAAGGAAGTGCCTGACAGTCGGGACCCACCTGGTCAAAGCGTAATGTAGCTTTGTCATTCAGGTCGTGAACAGTGTACGTACATACTGGTCGATGTAGAGGCGCTCACGTGTCGTAGTAGAGGCGCGCACGTGTCGTAGTAGAGGCGCACACGTACCCACATCGGCCAGGGTGCAAGAAAGAAAAACCACGTATGTGTACAAACGGGCAGGGTCTCGAACGCCTACTCGCGCATACGTACGGCCAGGGCTCGTGTACATGGCTGGGTTGGAACAGGAGAAACAGCGTCGTCGTCGTGTTCATGGGGAGGCAACAGAATGTGTCATGTTCATGGGGAGGCAATGGAATGTGGCGTATTCATGGGGAGGCAAAGGAATGCGTCGTGTTCATCGGGAGGCAACGGAATGCGTCGTGTTCATCGAGAGGCAACTGAACACGTGGGAGCCAACCGGCTGGGTCGGAACGGAATGCGTGGTCATGTTCATTAGTAGGGCTTGGGCGGAACAGGTGATGGAAATGAGGTCTGGCGTATCGCAGAACGAAGGAAACGGACCTCCTACGGTTGAAACGGGGGTCCTGTTGATCGGGAGGGGTGTGGCGTACCGCAAAATGGAGGAAACGGACCTACTACGGTTGTAACAGGGGTCCTGTTGATTGGGAGGGGTGTGGCATACCGCAAAACGGACGAAACAGACCTCCTACAGTCGAAACGGGGGTCCTGTTCATCAGGAGTACTGTGGCGTACCGCAAAACGGGACTCCACGGGATACTGTTCATCTCCACCGTCGACCTCCTCCAGCCTCCACGGGCTCCTGTTCATCCAGCCTCCACCGCACGCTACTCCACCGGCTACTGTTCAACCACCCCCCACCGTCTATTGTTCATCCAGCCCTCCACACCACGGGGTCCTATTCAACCACCCCTCCACGGGCACCCCTCCACCGTCTACTGTTCATCCAGCCCTCCACACCACGGGGTCCTGTTCATCCAAAGGCAACACCACCGCTCACTGTTCATCCACCCCCCCCCCCCCCCCCCCCCCCCCCGCAACACTCACTGTTCATCCAATCGATCGGCTACAGTTAGCAGCAGTAGCGAAGGAATCGCTCGATCGGGTTCAGTTAACAACCCTCGATCGATCGCTTGGGTTCAGTAACGCGTAGCCTGCAGTGCAATCGCTCGGGTTCCGTTAGAGCCCAACGCCTCGCTCGGGTTCAGTTAGAGCCAACGCCTCACACACATGCGCGTACGTGTACAAGAGGAACGCGCATCGCTCGGCCCCGACCTCCCACCATAATCGGGAACTCCCCGAAATTTTCCTCTCCCTCGCTTCTACCACGGTTTTTTCCGTCATGGACGGCCCAAAGAATGTCATGCAGTTGCGTCTCCGGCCCGCCCAGGATGAAAAACCCATTTTCTGTCATGATTTTTTGTCATAGAAGTAGGAGCCCACCACATCTATGATGATACCGGGTTTTGTCACAATTATCGTCATAGAAGTGTCATATGTATGAGAGAGAAAAAAATTCGTTCGGCCCAAAATGTCACGGATGTGTCTTTTTTTGTAGTGGAGGGACTTGCGTGTAGTCTCCTACTGGATTGATACCTTGTTTGTCAAAAACTAAGGGAAATACTTACGCTACTTTGCTGCATCACTCTTTCCTCTTCAAGGGAAAACCAACGCAATGCTCAAGAGGTAGCAGTCGCCAAGTGAGTGTGGGTGATAGGGGGGTCCTTCCCACACGATCTAGAAATCGTCAAGGATAGGCCCTCCTGGGTTGGAACGGAGAAACAGTGTCGTCGTCGTGTTCATGGGGAGGCAACAGAATGTGTCATGTTCATGGGGAGGCAATGGAATGTGGCGTATTCATGGGGAGGCAAAGGAATGCGTCATGTTCATCGGGAGGCAACGAAATGCGTCGTGTTCATCGAGAGGCAACGGAACACGTGGGAGCCAACCGGCTGGGTCGAAACGGAATGCGTGGTCATGTTCATTAGTAGGGCTTGGGCGGAACAGGCGATGGAAACAAGGTCTGGCGTATCGCAGAACGGAGGAAACGGACCTCCTACGGTCGAAACGGGGGTCCTGTTGATCGAGAGGGGTGTGGCGTACCGCAAAATGGAGGAAACGGACCTCCTACGGTTGAAACGGGGGTCCTGTTGATTGGGAGGGGTGTGGCATACCGCAAAACGGACGAAACAGACCTCCTATAGTCGAAATGGGGGTCCTGTTCATCAGGAGTGGTGTGGCGTACCGCAAAACGGGACTCCACGGGATACTGTTCATCTCCACCGTCGACCTCCTCCAGCCTCCACGGGCTCCTGTTCATCCAGCCTCCACCGCGCGCTACTCCACCGGCTACTGTTCAACCACCCCTCCACCGTCTATTGTTCATCCAGCCCTCCACACCACGGGGTCCTATTCAACCACCCCTCCACGGGCACCCCTCCACTGTCTACTGTTCATCCAGCCCTCCACACCACGGGGTCCTGTTCATCCAAAGGCAACACCACCACTCACTGTTCATCCACCCCCCCCCCCCCCCCCCCCCCGCAACACTCACTGTTCATCCAATCGATCGGCTACAGTTAGCATCAGTAGCGAAGGAATCGCTCGATCGGGTTCAGTTAACAACCCTCGATCGATCGCTTGGGTTCAGTAACGCGTAGCCTGCAGTGCAATCGCTCGGGTTCAGTTAGAGCCCAACGCCTCGCTCGGGTTTAGTTAGAGCCAACGCCTCACACACATGCACGCACGTGTATGAGAGGAACACGCATCGCTCGGCCCCGACCTCCCACCATAACCGGGAACTCCCCGAAATTTTCCTCTCCCTCGCTTCTACCACGGTTTTTTCCGTCATGGACGGCCCAAAGAATGTCATGCAGTTGCGTCTCCGGCCCGCCCAGGACGAAAAACCCATTTTCTGTCATGATTTTTTGTCATAGAAGTAGGAGCCCACCACATCTATGATGATACCGGGTTTTGTCACAATTATCGTCATAGAAGTGTCATATTTATGAGAGAGAGAAAAATTCATTCGGCCCGAAATGTCACGGATGTCTTTTTTTGTAGTGGAGGGACTTGCGTGTAGTCTCCTACTGGATTGATACCTTGGTTGTCAAAAACTAAGGGAAATACTTATGCTACTTTGCTGCATCACTCTTTCCTCTTCAAGGGAAAACCAACGCAATGCTCAAGAGGTAGCAGTCGCCAAGTGAGTGTGGGCGATAGGGGGGTCCTTCCCACACGACCCAAAAATCGTCAGGGATAGGCCCTCCTGGGACACAGGCTGGGGCCGTGTGCGATCGGGCGAGGCATCAAAACACAATCATTTCCGTAGGTATGTACATCCCACACGGTGAATCCTAGAAAAACATTTCCTTTCATATGTATATCACACACAGTCAATCAAATGAATACATTTCTCTTCTTATGTACATCCCACACAGTCAATCCAGGGAAAAGGTTTCCGTTCGTACGTACATCCCACACAATTTTATGTGTAGGCTCGTGTGTGAAAGCTGTAACTATCACACACGGTCTGCCTTGGTTAACTATTTGCTTTTATCAACTATATCACACACGATTTGATGAAGAAAACTATGTGGCATTGGGCTATCCATCGCAAGCGCTTTTACTGCCAGAACAGTTTGCAAAGGTCCATGAGACATTTAGCAGGTTTATTAGTTTACAATTAATAATTCTAGTATTACACAAATTCACATTTCATATCGAACAGCTGTTTGCCAATTTCATATCAGGCACATAAATATATTATAACATCACAATACGGTAGCTACATGAAAACAGCACAACACAACATATAGCTAGTTCAACTTAATAAAAACAATATATCCATTTCCCTAATCGAGATCATCCAGGCTTGTCTTATCCACCGTTGCTTTCAGTTTACTAAGAACCTGTTTTGCACGGCCAACTGGGAAAGTGCCTCCTCCTTCGCCAACACCATCTTAGCAAAGTCTGATTTAAAAAATCTAAGCTCATTCCCCACCTTCAACTTTTTATCCCGCATCTTCAAATATTCTTCAGCGTTGACAACAGTTTCTCTAAGCCTACGTCTGTTCTCTTCCTCATACATGCTCCAGAGCTTCGCTAGGCACATCTTCAAAGACTGTGGCCACTCTTGATCAACCCACTCCAAGTAAGAACACTTCCGTTCATCCTATAATATTTAAAACTAGATCAGTAGCAATTGTAGGGGAAATGGGTTTATAGCAACATAGAAAATCACCAATGCTTATCTTGAAAAACTGAAGAAACATGTTAATTATGACATATCTTCTCAAAAAGATCAATGTGCAAATGAAATAATTGGTACTGAGACAACAACCAAATTCTGGAACATCAGAAGCTATAATTAACTACAACCACGCTACAAGTTCTTACTCATGTACAATAAATAACAATTGAACATTTTATGAGGAAGGTAAATATAACTGCAACAGCATAGGGACAGTGTTTGGATGACAACAAATTGATACTAACAGGTGTGTACATGCACAAATTTAGTAACATATAACTAATAGCACTAGGGCCGTCCACTATGTATGACAAAAATGGGGTAAAGACAACTGTTGCTACATCTCTGATGCCCAGTTCCTCCGTGCCATAAAGATTTAGTATTTTACTGCTTGGCTGCTCAGATGTGTGGACCAAAGTTGGCTGCACAAACTGCTGAAGCGGCGCCAAATAATTTTCTAATGGCACCGATTATGAGATGGCACCAATTTAAGATACTAGGTACAAATTGTGACACTATCTTAGGACGCGTTTGGTTGAAGGTGTGGTATGAATAGGTTGGGACCGTGACAGTGTCTGAATCACATCTAACTAATGATTTGTAACAACGAAAGAGGGTCTAACCTTCTCTGCACATGCCAGAAACTTCCTCGCACTGTCCACAGAATCAAACGCAACTAGCTTCACGCATGGAGATTGATGGTGACAACAAGCAGATAGATCTTCAGCCACCCTGCTCCATTCGTTGCCACTGATGGTCCTAGTGAGCTACAAGAGGAAGAAATGACTCAAATCGACCGCCGGGTAAAACTCCTTCATTCCAAGTCATAGCCCGAGAGAGAGAGAAGAGAGGCATACCCAGGTGGTGAAGGAGTCGTCGCCGGAGGAGGAACCACTAGAGAGGTATTTGAAGAAGACCATGGCGACCCCATCGGTAGGATGCTAGATGGCGAGAGAGAGGAAGCGGCTATAGCTTAGCAAGGAAGGAAGGAAGGAGGAAATAGGGGAAATATGACTTGTGGTCGGGGAGAAAAGGGGTGGGGAAGGGGGGTGGGGGTAGATATTTTGGCGGTAGGCCAAAATTTGGAAATGTGGAGGGAAACTTTGCGTGCGGTGCCGCCGGACCATTTCACTTTAAACGATTGTGTGCATCGCAAACGATTCTTCTACTTTACGCGCATCAGATGAGTTTGATAATTCAAATTTTGGTGGAAATTTTCCCGAGTACGTCATTGCATAATTTAACATCGCTTGCTAATTTGGGCACACAAAAGAGCATACAACAGACAGACCACACTTACTGAATCGAGCAATTTTAGTAGTTAAACAAAGCCAGTTGACCTAAACATTGCTCTAACGAAAGACCAGCATTAAAACAAAGCCTAAGTACGCATAATTTTAACAAATCCGCCGCTGCGCTGGCCTATGCATCGTCGGTGTGAGATGAGACGTCGATGACTTGTCCTGGCGACATGCCGCCGTTGGTGGACTCCATGTCCCCCTTGCTGAAGTCGACCGCAGTCGTCCTCGGCGCTGCCCTCAAGGTTGTAGTACTCGTAGTAGTGCTGCGCCAGAGCTCGCGTTGGTACTCCACCACTGATTCCTCGATGGAGAGACTCTTCTCTACCTCGACCTCAGCCATGCGCAACTCCTCCTCCCGGCGCTCCTCGATCTCCGCCGCCTCCTGCATCTCCAGCTCCCGCTCGGCGACCTCATGAGGAAGCAGGTGCTCCATGGCCACCATCGTCTTTTCAAACATGGGTTGCATGCTGGAGTCCGAGGTGGCATGGAATATCTTGGCGTGTGCATCCTTGATCTTTGCGTGGATGGCCTCGACCCGGACCAGGGCGGCATCGGCGGCACAGACGGCAGCTCGAGCGCTCTCGGCATTTGCAGCCGTCGTCGCAGCAGCAACAACTGTCTGCCCTGTCAGCTGCCATAGATGCCCTCTCGGCGGAAGCGGCCGCACTCAATGCGGATACTGCGGCACTCTCACCGTAGGTGGCCGCGCTCTTGGCGCATGCGATGGCGCTCAGGGGGACGCGACCATTGTACGGGCCTTCACGAAGCGTTTCCACGGCGTCATCTTTGCAAGAAGGGGGTGCGGAAATGGGGATCGAGATTCGTGGATTCGGGGGTTGCTGGCACTGGAGCAGACGAGCAGGCGAAGCTTAAGGAGGGACACTTAAATAGACCCAGATATTTTCATCATAAACGGTTCGTCGAAAACAACTGTGTGTGATGTTGTAGATATTTTTTATTAGTTGTGAAAGACGAATTTGGAGTAAAGTGGCAACGGATGGTGTTTTAAATGAATGAGAAATTTTGTAATATTAATACAACTGTCATGTCAAATTTTGGAAAATTTCAGGGGTCATTTGACCTTTTAAGACATTTAAGTGATTTTCTAGCCATTTAATGACTGTAATTGAAATTTGAACTACATGTACATGCAACAGCTAACCATAACGGCTTGAAAACTCATATTTCGCGTACTTGTGTGCGATTTAATCCCATGCGTGGTAAATTGGAAGGAATTTTCAAACTTATTGGTCTAACGGCTATGAAACAATTAGGCATGGAGTGGCATGGCATTTTAATTCCTAAAAATAAAAATAACCGGACACACATGAAATCTTGGTTGATTTAATGTCATGCCACCAAGATGATGTAGTAAAAAAATTGGCATGCTTGACGAAAGTTTGGACACACACCCCTCACAAACCGGAGCAACTCACTATAAGGCTTGTGGTTCCGAGAGGGAACAATGCATGTTTGATGACGAACGGGAGATAGCTTCCTCTTACGACCTTCAGCTTTTTTTCTACGTCCAACGTGCACTACTACAACTGTAATGTGAAATTTTTGAAAATTCTAGGGGCCAATTGACCTTTTAAAGACAATTAAGTGATTTTCTAGCCATTTAATGACCATAATTCAAATTTGAACTACATCTACATGCAATGCCTAACCAAAACGGTTTGAAAAATCATATTTGTGTACTTGTGTGCGAGTTAATTCCATGTGCGGTAAACTAGAAGGAATTTTCAAACATATGTGTCTCACGGACATGGACACATGCATACGTATGCATGGAGTGACTTGGCATTTTAATTCCAAAAAAATCAGAACCACATGAAACTTGGTTGATGTAATGTCATGCCACCAAGAGGATATGGTAAAAAAATTGACATGTTCGACGAAAGTTTGGACACACACCCCCGACAAACCGGAGCAACTCACTAGAAGGCTCGTGGTTCCGAGAGGGAACAATGCATGTTTGATGACGAACGGGAGATAGCTTCCTCTTACGCCCTTCATTTTTTTCCTACATCTACCATGCACTACTACAACTGTAATGTAAAATTTTGGAAAATTCTAGGGGTCATATGACCTATTAAAGATATTTAAGTGATTTTCAAACCATTTAATGACCGTAATTCAAATTTGAACTACATCTAGATGCAACGCCTAACCAAAAGGTTTGAAAAATCATATCTATGTACTTATATGCGAGTTAATTCCCTGTGCAGTAAATTAGATGGAATTTTCAAACATATTGGTCTCACAACATGGACACATGCATACATATGCATGGAGTGACATGGCATTTTAATTCCAAGAAATAAAAATTATGATCACAAAAACATGAAACCTTGGTTGATGTAATGTCATGCCACCAAGATGATGTGGTAAATTGCTTGGCATGTTTGACGAAAGTTTGGACACACACCCCTCACAAACCAGAGCAACTCACTAAAAGGTTCATGGTTCCGAGAGGGAACAAAGCATGTTTGATGACGGATGGGAGATAGCTTCCTCTTATGGTCTTCAAATTTTTTTTCTACGTTCAACATGCACTAATACAACTGTCATGTGAAAATTTGTAAAATTTCTGGGGTCATTTGACCTTTTAAAGACATTTAAGTGATTTTCTAACCATTTAATGACCGTAATTCAAATCTGAACTACATCTACATGCAACGCCTAACCAAAACGGTTTGAAAAATCACATTTTTGTGTACTTGTGTGTGAGTTAATTCCATGTGCAGTAAGTTAGAAGGAATTTTCAACCATATTGGTCTCAAGACATGGTCACATGCATGGAGTGCCATGGCATTTTAATTCCAAAAAATTAAAAAATGATCAGAAAACATGAAACCTTGCTTGATTTAATGTCATGCCACCAAGATGATGTGGTAAAAAAATTAGCCCGTTTGACGAAAGTTTGGACACGCACCCCTCACAAACCGGAGCAACTCACTAGAAGGCTCGTTGTTCCGAGAGGGAACAATGCATGTGTGATGACGAATGGGAGATAGCTTCCTCTTATGGCCTTCAATATTTTTCTACATCTAACGTGCACTACTACAACTGTAATGTGAATTTTTTTAAAATTCTAGGGGTCATTTGACCTTTTAAAGACATTTAAGTGACTTTTTAGCCATTTAATGACCTTAACACAAATTTGAACTACATCTACATGCAACGCCTAACCAAAATGGTTTGAAAAATCATATTTGTGTACTTGTGTGCGAGTTAATTCCATGTGCAGTAAACTAGAAAGAATTTTCAAACATATTTGTCTCAAGACATGGACACATGCATACGTATGCATGGAGTGACATGGCATTTTAATTCCCAAAAAATCAGAAACACATGAAACCTTGGTTTATGTAATGCCATGCCACCAAGATGATGTGGTAAAGAAATTGGCATGTTTGATGAAATTTTGGACACACACCCCTCACAAACCGGAGCAACTCACTAGAAGGCTCGTGGTTCCGAGAGGGAATAATGCATGTTTGATGACGAACAGGAGATAGCTTCCTCTTACATCCTTTAATTTGTTTCTACGTCTAACATGCACTACCACAACTGTAATGTGAAATTTTGGAAAATTCTAGGGGTCATTCGACCTTTTAAAGACATTTAAGTGATTTTCTAACCATTTAATGACCGTAATTCAAATTTGAACTACATCTACATGCAACGCCTAACCAAAACGGTTTGAAAAATCATATCTCTGTACTTGTGTGTGAGTTAATTTCATGTGCAATAAATTAGAAGGAATTTTCAAACACATTGGTCTCATGACATGGACACATGCATACATATGCATGGAGTGACATGGCATTTTAATTCCAAAAAAATGATCAGCAAAACATGAAACCTTGGTTGATTTAATGGCATGCCACAAAGATGATGTGGTAAAGAAATTGGCATGTTCGCCAAAAGTTTGGACACACACCCCTCACAAACCGGAGCAACTCACTAAAAGGTTCGTGGTTCCGAGAGGGAACAAAGCATGTTTGATGACGGACAGGAGATAGCTTGCTCTTATGGTCTTCAAATTTTTTTTCTACGTTCAACGTGGACTAATACAATTGTCATTTGAAAATTTGTAAAATTTCAGGGGACATTTGACCTTTAAAAGACATTTAAGTGATTTTCTAACCATTTAATGACCGTAATTCAAATCTGAACTACATCTACATGCAACGCCTAACCAAAACGGTTTGAAAAATCACATTTTTGTGTACTTGTGTGTGAGTTAATTCCATGTGCAGTAAGTTAGAAGGAATTTTCAACCATATTGGTCTCAAGGCATGGTCACATGCATGGAGTGCCATGGCATTTTAATTCCAAAAAATTAAAAAATGATCAGAAAAACATGGAACCTTGCTTGATTTAATGTCATGCCACCAAGATGATGTGGTAAAAAAATTGGCATGTTTGAAGAAAGTTTGGACACACACCCCTCACAAACCGGAGCAACTCACTAGAAGAATCGTAGTTCCAAGAGGGAACAATGCATGTTTGATGACGAACGGGAGATAGCTTCCTCTTACGGCCTTCAATATATTTCTACGTCTAACGTGCTCTACTCCAAGTGTAATGTGAATTTTTTTAAAATTCGAGGGGTTATTTGACCTTTTAAAGACATTTAAGTGATTTTTAGCCATTTAATGACCTTAATTCAAATTTGAACTCCATCTACAAGCAACGCTTAACCAAAACGGTTTGAAAATCATATTTGTGTACTTGTGTGCGAATTAATTCCATGTGCAGTAAACTAGAAAGAATTTTCAAGAATATATTTGTCTCACGACATGGACACATGCATATGTATGCATGGAGTGACATGGCATTTTAATTAAAAATATCAGAAACACATGAAACCTTGGTTGATGTAATGTCATGCCACCAAGATGATTTGGTAAAGAAATTGGCATGTTTGACGAAAGTTTGAACACACACCCCTCACAAACCGGAGCAACTCACTAGAAGGCTCGTGGTTCCGAGAGGGAATAATGCATGTTTGATGACGAACGGGAGATAGATTCCTCTCACACCCTTCAATTTTTTTTCTACGTCTAACATGCACTACCACAAGTGTAATGTGAAATTTTGGAAAATTCTTGGGGTCATTCGACCTTTTAAATACATTTAAGTGATTTTCTAACCACTTAATGACCGTAATTCAAATTTGAACTACATCTACATGAAACACCTAACCAAAACGGTTCGAAAAATCATATCTGTGTACTTGTGTTCGAGTTAATTCCATTGTAGTAAATTAAAAGGAATTTTCAAACATATTGGTCTGAAGGCATGGGCACATGCACGGAGTGCCATGACATTTTAATTCCAAAAAATTAGAAAATGATCAGAAAAGATGAAACCTTGCTTGATTTAATGTCATGCCACCAAGATGATGTTGTAAAAAAATTTGCCTGTTTGACGAAAGTTTGGACACACACCCCTCACAAACCGGAGCAACTCACTAGAAGGCTCGTGGTTCCGAGAGGGAACAACGCATGTTTGATGACGAACGGGATATAGCTTCCTCTTACGGCCTTCAATATTTTTCTACGTCTAACATGCACTACTACAATTGTAATGTGAAATTTTTGAAAATTCTAGGGGTCATTTGACCTTTTAAAGACATTTAAGTGATTTTTAGCCATTTATTGACCTTAATTCAAATTTTAACTACATCTACATGCAGCGCCTAACCAAAATGGTTTGAAAAATCATATTTGTATACTTGTGTGCGAGTTAGTTCCATGTGCAGTAAACTAGAAAGAATTTTCAAACATATTTGTCTCACGACATGGACACATCCAAACGTATGCATGGAGTGACATGTCATTTTAATTCTAAAAAAAATCAGAAACACATGAAACCTTGGTTGGTATAATGTCATGCCACCAAGATGATGTGGTAAAGAAATTGGCATGTTTGACGAAAGTTTGGACACACACCCCTCACAAACCGGAGCAACTCACTACAAGGCTCGTGGTTCCGATAGGGAACAATGCATGTTTGATGACGAACGGGAGATAGCTTCCTCTTACGCCCTTCATTTTTTTCCTACATCTACCATGCACTACTACAACTGTAATGTAAAATTTTGGAAAATTCTAGGGGTCATATGACCTATTAAAGATATTTAAGTGATTTTCAAACCATTTAATGACCGTAATTCAAATTTGAACTACATCTAGATGCAACGCCTAACCAAAAGGTTTGAAAAATCATATCTATGTACTTATATGCGAGTTAATTCCCTGTGCAGTAAATTAGATGGAATTTTCAAACATATTGGTCTCACAACATGGACACATGCATACGTATGCATGGAGTGACATGGCATTTTAATTCCAAGAAATAAAAATTATGATCACAAAAACATGAAACCTTGGTTGATGTAATGTCATGCCACCAAGATGATGTGGTAAATTACTTGGCATGTTTGACGAAAGTTTGGACACACACCCCTCACAAACCAGAGCAACTCACTAAAATGTTCATGGTTCCGAGAGGGAACAATGCATGTTTGTTGACGAACGGGAGATAGCTTCCTCTTATGGTCTTCAAATTTTTTTCTACGTTTAACGTGCACTAATACAACTGTCATGTGAAAATTTGGAAAATTGCTGGGGTCATTTGACCTTTTGAAGACATTTAAGTGATTTTCTAACCATTTAATGACCGTAATTCAAATTTCAACTACATCAACATGCAACACCTAACCAAAACGGTTCGAAAAATCATATTTTTGTGTAATTGCGTGCGAGTTAATTCCATGTGCAGTAAATTAGAAGGAATTTTCAAACATATTGGTCTCAAGGCATGGGCACATGCATGGAGTGCCATGGCATTTTAATTCCAAAAAATTAAAAAAATGATCAAAAAATATGAAACCTTACTTGATTTAATGTCATGCCACCAAGATGATGTGGTAAAAAAATTGGCCTGTTTGACGAAAGTTTGGACACACACCCCTCACAAACTAGAGCAACTCACTAAAAGGCTCGTGGTTCCGAGAGGGAATAATGCATGTTTGATGACGAACGGGAGATAGCGTCCTCGTACGGCCTTCAATATTTTTCTACGTCTAACGTGCACTACTGCAACTGTAATGTGAAATTTTAGAAAATTCTAGGGGTCATTTGACCTTTTAAAGACATTTAAGTGATATTTAGCCATTTAATGACCTTAATTCAAATTTGAACTACATCTACATGCAATGCCTAACCAAAACGGTTTGAAAAATCATATTTGTGTACTTGTGTGCGAGTTTATTCCATTTGAAGTAAATTAGAAGGAATTTTCAAACAAATTTGTCTCACGACATGGACACTTGAATACGCATGCATGGAGTGACATGGCATTTGAATTCCCAAAAAAATCAGAAACACATGAAACCTTGGTTGATGTAATGTCATGCCACCAAGATGATGTGGTAAAGAAATTGGCATGTTTGACGATAGTTTGGACAAACACCACTCACAAACCGGAGCAACTCACTAGAAGGCTCGTGGTTCCGAGAGGGAAGAATGCATGTTTAATGACGAACGGGAGATAGCTTCCTCTTACACCCTTCATTTTTTTTCTACGTCTAACGTGCACTACCACAATTGTAATGTGAAATTTTGGAAAATTCTAGGGGTCATTCGACCTTTTAAAGACATTTAAGTGATTTTCTATCCATTTAATGCCCGTAATTCAAATTTGAACTACATCTACATGCAACGCCTAACCAAAACGGTTTGAAAAATCATATCTATGTACTTGTGTGCGAGTTAATTCCATGTGTAGTAAATTAGAAAGAATATTCAAACATATTGGTCTCACGACATGGACACATGCATACGTATGCATGGATTGACATGGCATTTTAATTCCAAAAAATAACAAAATGATCAGCAAAACATGAAACCTTGGTTGATGTAATGTCATGCCACCAAGATGATGTGGTAAAGAAATTGGCATGTTCGACAAAAGTTTGGACACACAACCCTCACAAACCGGAGCAACTCACTAAAAGGTTCGTGGTTCCGATAGGGAACAATGCATGTTTGATGACGGACAGGAGATAGCTTCCTCTTATGGTCTTCAATTTTGTTTCTATGTTTAACGTGCACTAATACAACTGTCATGTGAAAATTTGGAAAATTTGAGGGGTCATTTGACCTTTTAAAGACATTTAAGTGATTTTCTAACCATTTAATGACTGTAATTCAAATCTGAACTACATGTACATGCAACACCTAACCAAAACGGTTTGAAAAATCATATTTTTGTGTACTTGTGTGCGACTTAATTCCATGTGCAATAAATTAGAAGGAATTTTCAAACATATTGGTCTCAAGGCATGGGCACATGCATGGAGTGCCATGGCATTTTAATTCCAAAAAATTAAAAAAATGATCAGAAAAACATGAAACCTTGGTCGATATAATGTCATGCCACCAAGATGATGTGGTAAAAAAATTGGCCTGTTTGACGAAAGTTTGAACACACACCCCTCACAAACCGGAGCAACTCACTAGAAGGCTCGTGGTTCCGAGAGGGAAGAATGCATGTTTGATGACTAACGGGAGATAGCTTCCTCTTACACCCTTCAATTTTTTTCTACGTCTAACGTGCACTACTTCAAACGTAATGTCAAATTTTTAAAAATTGTAGGGGTCATTTGACCTTTTAAAGACATTTAAGTGATTTTATAACCATTTATTGACCGTAATTCAAATTTGAACTACATATACATGCAATGCCTAAACAAAATGGTTTGAAAAATCATATCTGTGTACTTGTGTGCGAGTAAATTCCATGAGCAGTAAATTAGAAGGAATTTTCAAACATATTGGTCTCACAACATGGACACATGCATACGTATGCATGGAGTGACATGGCATTTTAATTCCAAAAAATTAAAAAAATGATCAGAAAAACATGAAACCTTGGTTGATGTAATGTCATGCCACCAAGATGATGTGGTAAGAAATTGGCATGTTCGACAAAAGTTTGGACACACACCCCTCACAAGCCAGAGCAACTCACTAAAAGGTTCGTGGTTCCGAGAGGGAACAATGCATGTTTGATGACGGACAGGAGATAGCCTCCTCTTATGGCCTTCAAATTTTTTTCTATGTTTAACGTGCACTAATACAACTGTCTTGTGAAAATTTCGAAAATTTAAAGGGTCATTTGACCATTTAAAGACATTTAAGTGATTTTCTAACCATTTAATGACCGTAATTCAAATCTGGACTACATCTACATGCAACGCCTAACCAAAGCGGTTTGAAAAATCATATTTTCGTGTACTTGTGTACAAGTTAATTCCATGTACAGTAAATTAGAAGGAATTTTCAAACATATTGGTCCCAAGGCATGGGCACATGCATGGAGTGCCATGGCATTTTAATTCCAAAAAATTAAAAAATGATCAGAAAAACATGAAACCTTGCTTGATTTAATGTCATGCCACCAAGATGATGTGGTAAAAAATTGTCTTGTTTGACGAAAGTTTGGACACACACCCCTCACAAACCGGAGCAACTCACTAGAAGGCTCGTGGTTCCGAGAGTGAATAATGCATGTTTGATGACGAATGGGAGATAGCTTCCTCTTACACCCTTCATTTTTTTTCTACGTCTAACGTGCACTACCACAATTGTAATGTGAAATTTTGGAAAATTCTAGGGGTCATTCGACCTTTTAAAGACATCTAAGTGATTTTCTAATCATTTAATGACCGTAATTCAAATTTGAACTTCATCTACATGCAACGCCTAACCAAAACGGTTTGAAAAATAATATATGTGTACTTGTGTGCGAGTTAATTCCATGTGTAGTAAATTAGAAGGAATATTCAAACATATTGGTCTCACGACATGGACACATGCATACATATGCATGGAGTGACATGGCATTTTAATTCCAAAAAATAAAAAAATGATCAGTAAAACTTGAAACCTTAGTTGATGTAATGTCATGCCACCAAGATAATGTGGTAAAGAAATTGGCTTGTTCGACAAAAGTTTGGACACACAACCCTCACAAACCGGAGCAACTCACTAAAAGGTTCGTTGTTCCGATAGGGCACAATGCATGTCTGATGACGGACAGGAGATAGCTTCCTCTTATGGTCTTCAATTTTTTTTCTATGTTTAACGTGCACTAATACAATTTTCATGTGAAAATTTGGAAAATTTGAGGGGTCATTTGACCTTTTAAAGACATTTAAGTCATTTTCTAACCATTTAATGACTGTAATTCAAATTTGAACTACATGTACATGCAACACCTAACCAAAACGGTTTGAAAAATCATATTTTTGTGTACTTGTGTGCGAGTTAATTCCATGTGCAGTAAATTAGAAGGAATTTTCAAACATATTGGTCTCAAGGCATGGGCACATGCATGGAGTGCCATGGCATTTTAATTCCAAAAAATTAAAAAATGATCAGAAAAACATGAAACCTTGGTTGATATAATGTCATGCCACCAAGATGACGTGGTAAAAAAATTGGCCTGTTTGACGAAAGTTTGGAGACACACCCCTCACAAACTGGAGCAACTCACTAGAAGGCTCGTGGTTCCGAGAGGGAAGAATGCATGTTTGATGACGAACGAGAGATAGCTTCCCGTTACACCCTTCAATTTTTTTTCTACGTCTAATGTGCACTACTTCAAATGTAATGTGAAATTTTGAAAAATTCTAGGGGTCATTTGACCTTTTAAAGACATTTAAGTGATTTTATAACCATTTATTGACCGTAATTCAAATTTGAACTACATCTACATGCAATTCCTAAACAAAATGGTGTGAGAAATCATATTTGTGTACTTGTGTGCGAGTTACTTCCATGTGCAGTAAACTAGAAAGAATTTTCAAACATATTTGTCTCACGACATGGACACAAGCATACGCATGCATGGAGTGGCATGGCATTTAAATTCCTAAAAAAATCAGAATCACATAAAAGCTTGGTTGATGTAATGTCATGCCACCAAGATGATGTGGTAAGGAAATTGGCATGTTTGACGAAAGTTTGGACACACACCCCTCACAAACCGGAGTTACTCATTAGAAGGCTCGTGGTTCCGAGAGGGAACAATGCATGTTTGATGACGAACAGGAGATAGCTTGCTCTTATGCCCTTCATTTTTTCTCCGTCTGACGTGCACTACTACAACTGTAATGTGAAATTTTGGAAAATTCTAGGGGTCATTTGACCTTTTAAAGACATTTAAGTGATTTTCTAACCATTTATTGATTGTAATTCATATTTGAACTACATCTACATGCAACGCCTAAACAAAATGGTTTGAAAATTCATATATGTGTACTTGTGTGCGAGTTAGTTCCATGTGCAGTAAATTAGAAGGAATTTCAAACATATTGGTCTCAAGGCATGGGCACATGCATACGTATGCATGGAGTGACATGGCATTTAATTCCAAAAAATAAAAAATGATCAGAAAAACATGAGACCTTGGTTGATGTAATTTCATGCCACCAAGATGATGTGGTAAGAAATTGGCATGTTTGACGAAAGTTTGGACACACACCCCTCACAAACCAGAGCAACTCACTAGAAGGTTCGTGGTTCTGAGAGGGAATAATGCATGTTTGATGACGAACGGGAGATAGCTTCCTCGTACGGCCTTCTAATTTTTTTCTACGTTTAACGTGCACTAATACAGTTGTCATGTGAAAACTTGGAAAATCGCAAGGGTCATTTGACCTTTTAAAGACATTTAAGTGATTTTATAACCATTTATTGACCGTAATTCAAATTTGAACTACATCTACATGCAATTCCTAAACAAAATGGTGTGAGAAATCATATTTGTGTACTTGTGTGCGAGTCAATTCCATGAGCAGTAAATTAGAAGGAATTTTCAAACATATTGGTCTCACGACATGGACACATGCATATGTATGCATGGAGTGACATGGCATTTTAATTCCAAAAAATTAAAAAAAATGATCAGAAAAACATGAAACCTTGGTTGATGTAATGTCATGCCACCAAGATGATGTGGTAAAGAAATTGGCATGTTCGACAAAAGTTTGGACACACACACACCTCACAAGCCAGAACAACTCACTAAAAGGTTCGTGGTTCCGAGAGGGAACAATGCATGTTTAATGACGGATGGGAGGTAGCTTCCTCTTATGGCCTTCAATTTTTTTTCTACGTTTAACATGCACAAATACAACTGTCATGTGAAAATTTGGAAAATTTCAGGGGTCATTTGACCATTTAAAGACATTTAAGTGATTTTCTAACCATTTAATGGCCGTAATTCAAATCTGGACTACATCTACATGCAACGCCCAACCAAAACGGTTTGAAAAATCATATTTTCGTGTACTTGTGTACGAGTTAATTCCATGTACAGTAAATTAGAAGGAATTTTCAAACATATTGGTCCCAAAGCATGGGCACATGCATGGAGTGCCATGGCATTTTAATTCCAAAAAATTAAAAAATGATCAGAAAAACATGAAACCTTGCTTGATTTAATGCCATGCCACCAAGATGATGTGGTAAAAAATTGTCTTGTTTGATGAAAGTTTGGACACACACCCCTCACAAACCGGAGCAACTCACTATAAGGCTCGTGGTTCCGAGAGTGAACAATGCATGTTTGATGACGAACGGGGATAGCTTCCTCTTATGGTCTTCAATATTTTTCTACGTCTAACGTGCACTACTACAACTGTAATGCGAAAGTTTTGAAAATTGTAGGGGTCATTTAACCTTTTAAAGACATTTAACTGATTTTCTAGCCATTTAATGACCTTAATTCAAATTTGAACTACATCTACATGCAACACATAACCAAAACAGTTTGAAAAGTCATATTTGTGTATTTGTGTGGGAGTTACTTCCATGTGCAGTAAACTAGAAAGACTTTTCAAACATATTTGTCTCACGACATGGACACAAGCATACGTATGCATGGAGTGGCATGGCATTTAAATTCGTAAAAAAATCATAAACACATAAAAGCTTGGTTGATGTAATGTCATGCCACCAAGATGATGTGGTAAAGAAATTGGCATGTTTGACGAAAGTTTGGACACACACCCCTCAAAAACCGGAGTTACTCATTAGAAGGCTCGTGGTTCCGAGAGGGAACAATGCATGTTTGATGACGAACAGGAGATAGCTTGCTCTTATGCCCTTCATTTTTTCTCCGTCTAACGTGCACTACTACAACTGTAATGTGAAATTTTGGAAAATTCTAGGGGTCATTTGACCTTTTAAAGACATTTAAGTGATTTTCTAACCATTTATTGATTGTAATTCATATTTGAACTACATCTACATGCAACGCCTAAACAAAATGGTTTGAAAAATCATATCTGTGTAATTGTGTGCGAGTTAGTTCCATTGTGCAGTAAATTAGAAGGAATTTCAAACATATTGGTCTCACGACATGGACACATGCATACGTATGCATGGAGTGACATGGCATTTAATTCCAAAAAGTAAAAAATGATCAGAAAAACATGAGACCTGGTTGATGTAATTTCATGCCACCAAGATGATGTGGTAAAGAAATTGGCATGTTTGACGAAAGTTTGGACACACACCCCTCACAAACCAGAGCAACTCACTAGAAGGTTCGTGGTTCTGAGAGGGAATAATGCATGTTTGATGACGAACGGGAGATAGCTTCCTCTTACGGCCTTCTAATTTTTTTCTACGTTTAACATGCACTAATACAGCTGTCATGTGAAAACTTGGAAAATCGCAAGGGTCATTTGACCTTTTAAAGACATTTAAGTGATTTTCTAACCATTTAATGACCGTAATTCAAATTTGAACTACATCTACATGCAACGCCTAACCAAAATGGTTTGAAAAATCATATTTTTGTGCACTTGTGTGCGAGTTAAAAAATCATCAGGCAATCTAAATATGTATAGTTCATAAAAGAAAATGTAAAGATCTGGCAAGACAACCGGCCCCCACACGATTGGCACTCTATCCCGCGGCTCGAGGTTTGGTAGGTGAGTGGCGGGGATCATTAATCAGACACGGTTCTGTATTGGAAACCGTTAGCTATTTTGTTCACACATGGATTTTGCTACGGGAATCGTGTGTAATTCAAACTATAGTACTCGTAAATTCTGGCGACCGGCGTGTGTGCTGTCTCCGTCGATCTAGATTCCGGCCGCCAATAAATACTACCTTGCTCACGTCGTCCCGCCTGCATTCTTATCTACATTCCCTCCTCGACCGCCCTGTCTTCTCTCAAATCTCTGACATGGCGCCGTCGGTCTGCCCACGCGCCGACGAGGAGTCGCCGCCCCCGAGGATGCTCACTCGATTAACAGCAACGAGGACCCCTACGCGCCGCCTGACAAGGTTGCACCGGACCCCCCAACTTTTGATTGGTTTTGGGGCCAGTACAATCTTTGTCTATGGAAGTCGCTACCGCTGGCTGACAAAGCCAGGCAAGTGGCATTCAAGAAGGAGATGGTGAAGGAGGAAGCCAGGTAACAGGTGGCCTGTTAAGCCCGTGATGCTGCCTGGAAAAAGGTGGCGGCGGAGCTTTGGGGACGGGCGCGTCGTCGTGCCGAGGAGTTGTACGAAAACGGGTACTTTGCAAGGAAGGTCATAGGCACTGGGCGCCTCGTCGCTGCGTGTAGGTGGGCCGATAAGCTCCAGCTGCCACCGACGAGGAGCTCCAGTGGGTGCCCAACAAAATGGCAAGATCGGCCGCGTGCGTCCGTCAGCAAGAGGCAGATCGGTACGTCAAGCGCTGCGAGGCGGAGGAGGCGGAGTACTGCCTCCGCACTGGGAAGACGCCGCGCACTAGGGAGCTGCTGGCAAGGGGCTGCCAGAATACTGGCCCTAGGAGGGATTATTAGTTTTAGTATTGTTCGTTTTCAATTTTATGCATTGTACCTAGTAGTTAAGTATCATCACGTATATGTGATGATATTATATATATATATATATTCTGTGATGAACTAATGAAGAATTATATATATATATATATATATTCTGTGATGAACTAATGAAGAATTAATATATATATTATGAATTCCATTTTCTATCTGTTTTTGTATACTAATTTGAATCTAGATATTATCATCCACATATATAGAATGGAAAGCGTATATACACACATTGAAACAAAACATATAAGAATGGAAAACAGAGTACACACATTGAAACAAAGCAATAAACAGAGCAATACTATGATTGCTGTGAATACATAGCTGTAACACCCACGATGCGGCTATATCTCCCACATGTCGAAGCACGACTTAGAGGCATAACCGCATTGTAAGCAATGTCGCAAGTGGGGTAATCTTCACACAACCCATGTACTGAATAAGAAAAGAGGTACATAGTTGGCTTACAATCGCCACGTCACATAATAGCATAAATATATCATTACAATCATCCAGATACAATCAAGGTCCGACTATGGAACCAAAATAAAGACAACCCGAAATGCATAATGTCCCCGATCGCCCCAACTGGGCTCCACTACTGATCATCTGGAAAGGAAACGTAGTATCATCCTGAGTCCTC
This sequence comes from Triticum urartu, assembly GCF_003073215.2. Lineage (NCBI taxonomy): Eukaryota > Viridiplantae > Streptophyta > Magnoliopsida > Poales > Poaceae > Triticum > Triticum urartu. The sequence goes on along the minus strand of NC_053024.1, from coordinate 132,280,385 downwards.
ATCGAACTCCGACTTGAGCTCAGTCGTATCTCCTGGAACGGTATCATCGGTCCCTGCATCTGGTTTTGAAGTAATCTGTGAGTCACAGGGACTCAGCAATCTCACACCCTCACGATCAAGACTATTTAAGCTTATAAGTAGGGCAAAGGTATGAGGTGGAGCTGCAGCAAGCACTAGCATATATGGTGGCTAACATACGCAAATGAGAGCGAGAAATTGGATGCACACCCACTTAGTTTCTTTTTGAGCTTTCATCTACTTATAGCTCTAGTGCATCCATTGCATGGAAATCCCTACTCACTCACATTGATATCTATTGATGGGCATCTCCATAGCCCGTTGATACGCCTAGTTGATGTGAGACTATCTTCTCCCTTTTTGTCTTCTCCACAACCACCACTCTATTCCACCTGTAGTGCTATGTCCATGGCTCACGCTCATGTATTGCGTGAAGATTGAAAAAGTTTTGAGAATGTCAAAAGTATGAAACAATTGCTTGGCTTGTCATCGGGGTTGTGCATGATTTGAATATTTTGTGTAGTGAAGATGGAGCATAGCTAGACTATATGATTTTGTAGGGATAAGTTTCTTTAGCCATGTTATTTTGAGAAGACATAATTGCTTTATTAGTATGCTTGAAGTATTATTATTTTTATGTCAATATGAACTTTTGTCTTGAATCTTTCGGATCTGAATATTCATACCACAATTAGGAAGAATTACATTAAAATTATGCCAAGTAGCACTCCGCATCAAAAATTTGGTTTTTATCATTTACCTACTCAAGGACGACCAGGAATTAAGCTTGGGGATGCTTGATACGTCTCCAACGTATCTATAATTTTTGATTGCTCCATGCTATATTATCTACTGTTTTAGACATCATTGGGCTTTATTATCCACTTTTATATTATTTTTGGGACTAACCTATGAACCAGAGGCCCAGCCCAGAATTGCTATTTTTTGCCTGTTTTAGGGTTTCGAAGAAAACGAATATCAAACGGACTCCAAACGGAATGAAACCTTCGGGAACGTGATTTTCTCAACAGATAAGACCCGGGAGACTTGGACCCTACGTCAAGGAACGTAACAGGAGGCCACGAGGTAGGAGGCGCACCCTACCCTACGAGGCGCGCCCCCCATCCTTGTGGGCCCCCTGTTGCTCCACCGACATACTTCTTCCTCCTATATATATCCACGTACCCCCAAACGATCAGAACAGAAGCCAAAACCCTAATTCCACTGCCGCAACTTTCTGTATCCACGAGATCCCATCTTGGGGCCTGTTCCGGAGCTCCGCCAAAGGGGGCATTGATCACGGAGGGCTTCTACATCAACACCATAGCCTCTCCGATGAAGTGTGAGTAGTTCACCTCAGACCTACGGGTCCATAGCTAGTAGCTAGATGGCTTCTTCTCTCTTTTTGGATCTCAATACAATGTTCTCCCCCTCTCTTGTGGAGATCTATTCGATGTAATCTTCTTTTGCGGTGTGTTTGTTGAGACCGATGAATTGTGGGTTTATGATCAAGTCTATCTATGAATAATATTTGAACCTTCTCTGAATTCTTTTATGTATGATTGGTTATCTTTGCAAGTCTCTTCGAATTATCAGTTTGGTTTGGCCTACTAGATTGATCTTTCTTGCAATGGGAGAAGTGCTTAGCTTTGGGTTTAATCTTGCGGTGTCCTTTCCCGGTGACAGTAAGGGTAGCAAGGCACGTATTGTATTGTTGCTATCAAGGATAAGAAGATGGGGTTTTCTTCATGTTGCATGAGTCTATCCCTCTACATCATGTCATCTTGCTTAAGGCATTACTCTATTTCTAATTAATACTCTAGATGCATGCTGGATAGTAGTCGATGAGTGGAGTAATAGTAGTAGATGCAGGCAGGAGTCGGTCTACTTGTCTCAGACGTGATACCTATATACATGATCATACCTAGATATTCTCATAACTATGCTTAATTCTGTCAATTGCTCAACACTAATTTGTTCACCCATCGTAGAATACTTATGCTCTCGAGAGAAGCCACTAGTGAAATCTTTCCTAGGAGGGATGCATTAGGCTTAACAAGAAAATGGGCTTTAGGAAATAATAAATGGGATGTAATTATAAAAACTGAGCAGTAACTATAAAAAAAATGCATCAAACACGTGATTACTTTATAAAATATTATTTTCGGATATTGAAAATTTTAATTTCATTAATTGTTGTGAGCGCAATGTTTCATTGGATTTTTACGTAATATAAATTTATATTGAAATTGTATTTAATCTGACTAGAAATTTCGGGATAAAAATATTTCGGATCCCATCAAAATGTGGGAAATTTTATTGAATTCTGTTTTGAACGGTTGGTTGCAATGGGCTGTACTTTTAACAAACTGTAAATGGGCGGTAGTAAATTCCATTAGAATTCAAAAATGGGCTACACATTCTTACAAATCTCAAATGGGCTATAAGTTCTCTGCCACACACTTCTGGCCTTACTAAGTTGACGCGTCCCCTAAAAAAACAGAGTTGACGCGTATGCAAGGCTTTGTCAACTTATGGTCAACACGTGGTTCTAGCAGAAGTGGCCGTTGGATGTCCATCCAATGGATGCCGTGCTTCTTCTTCAATCTCGGATATTCTAGCTTCACCCGCCCAAAAAATGATTCCTCCCCCTGACATCTGGGGCACACCGTTTCGGAAGCTGACCTATGGGACTACTAAGTTGATGTACCAAGGGCTTTGTCAACTTAGTCAATATAAACAATTCTAGCTGCAGTGACCATACGATGTCCATCCAACGGCGGTCGTGCTTCTTCAACCTCTAGTCTTCTTGCTCCAGCCGCCCAAAGCAGCGCCGGTCGTGCCACCTGCTCCTGCCTCCCGTGGCCGGCTGTGCTGCCGCGGAGGCTTCACCACCCCTACTACTCCCACCGCTGGCCAGGCCATCCCTCCACTCACCCACACCCCCTGTTTCTGACACCCCAAAATTTTGACCTTGTTTCATTGATTTAAAATTTTGCCAGGAAATTTAAACTTTCATTTTCTGGATTTTCCATTGATTTCAGAACCATTCTTTCTTGGTCATTATGGAGTTTTACCCCAAGTGACCAGCTTTCAAATATATTATTGGACTTGTGTACCCTCTCAAGAAAGCATTCCTATTATCAGTGGAATTTGTTTGCACAAGCATTTCTCTCTGAGCTTTATTCCTTAAAATGATTTTTCATTAGTTTTGGAGCTCTTTTTGAACTACGACCACTTGATAAATTTATTTAAAATTTTCACCAAAATTTGGAGATGTAATGAGATGTTTTTAAATCACTTTTATGCAAAAATATATTCCATTCATTTAATATTTTGAGCTCTACACCAATTTTTCAAATCTGGTCCAGAGAGCAATTTTGCACTACAACCCCTTTAAATATTTCTTTCTACCTTCCACCAAAAATGATGGGATGTTAATAGGAGTATATTATGCAACTTTATGCAAAAACCTTTCTATGTTCTTTGAAAAAATTGAGTGAATCAACCTCTTTTTCATTCTGATCCATCTTGGTGGTTTGTACTGCAACCCCTTTTTATCTTGTTCTTTTACCCATGATTCATTTTCCTACTTATAGCCCATCCTGCTAAACCTTAAGTCCAGGAGAGTGGACTCATTGGAGGATTTTAAGTTCATGCCATGGTGCCTTTCCCTTTCTGTCTAAAATCAATTTCCTCACAAACTTGAACTGACAAGTTTCTGATTTTGTCAAAATAACTTCACCACCCTCTTGCTCATCCCAGAAGACACTGATCTAGAGAGTTTGGCCACCCGAAGAGTTGCCTAGATGCACTTAGCATTCTATCGAACATCTTGAGTGTATAAGCAGATTTGGCATGACTATTAGTTTGCTTTGTGAACTTGATCCCCTGAACTCCTAGCTTGTCCACTAAACTCCTAGATGGCCCCCTAGACCCACTGTCAGCGACCCAGCCCCGCCCGCGTGTTTTATGTGAAAACGCAAACAGCCGAAAGTATGTCTCCCTACCCTGAAAGCGTATTCTCATCGAAACATTTTCTTTTCTGTGTTATTTTAAAAACAGAGTTTGACTGAAACTTTGACTGGCTATATCTTTTTAAATAAAACTCCAAATGAATTGATTCTTTTTCCTACCTCTCTCAAATTTCACCTAGTTTATTTTAAGATTTATTTCAAAAATAATTAGGACAACTTTTTGTACTGTTTTTGAAGTATGTGTTATTTGAATATTTTTGAAAATAGGAATTTGGAAGGGAGATATAACTTTCAAAAGTTTTGGAGGGCACCTCACCTCTCCACACATTGAAGGCAAGCAATTCTGAACTCAGGCATAATATTATCGTGTGATGTTTGATACAGTTACAACACCACCGTGACACGGAGTATCCGTTATGTGTTTGTGACAATATGATCATACGCTTTGAGTGCAAAGATGGAAATTTTTGCTGTTGGAAATGGACATACTTGTGATAGCAATCACCCTCATATGCCTCTCATGCCTACCGGGAAGGATCCGGGAAAGTCTCTGTCTTGGGTAGACACGAGCTTGTCCCTCGTCGAGGCGGTTATGACTGGTGGGGCAGGGGGAGGTATGATGAGTGGTGGTTGTGTCTGATGGGTGTGAAATATTATCCTTGAGCTAATCGTGCAGGAAATACTCAAGCCTCCTGAGTCGGCCGTAGATCGATTCTTGTTCTAGTAACCCCCATACTTGTTTCGTGCTGCCACTTGTCCCTGCCGCAGGTAGGGTACGGTTCAGTAAGTTGTCAACCCCTGTCTAGCACACATCGTACAGAGAGACCGCGATGAGGGTTCCATGGCCCTGGATTAAAGCCAGTCATCCGGTCCGGGGCATGGGTGTTTTCGGTTGTAGCCGAAGGGGGTAGCTCCCCCAGTTTGCGCGCGGTATAAATTTTGTGATCCCATGCTAGTCGAGGTTGTAGCCTCCCCACTTAGAGTTTTGCTTAACAGGTGTCAAGGGTGATTCCAGACACTGGTGAGTTAGGATGGTGTGTGCGGTCAGGTGTGTTTTCAATCAAAAGACCGTGGACGGAATTAGTCCCGATGGACTAAGGAAATCCGTTACTCGTGGGTAAAGAGTACACCCTCTGCAGAGATATTATACCTATTCAAATAGCCGTGTCCATGATATTAGTGTCGGTCTTCGGAGGAGAAACTACTAAACAAGAACATGGATCATAACTTGTGACGTATGATGATTATGATTATTATTATTATGGACTAATCATTTATGTTATTTGCATTATTGAGTATCCCTGGGACGGTTCTACCTCCTGGATATTCACTGTGACTATTCTTATATAAGCCCTTTATGCGGTGTCGCTCAGACGCCCGACTGTGGCATGTTTGTCATTTCATTTACATATAAGCCCTTTATGTGGTGTCGCTCAGACGCCCGACTATGGCATGTTTGTCATTTCATCTACTTATAAGCCCTTTATGTGGTGTCACTTAGACGCCCGACTGAGGCATACTTTATATTGTTATCCTTTCGAGGCGTCGGTTCAGACACCCGATCGGTGCATTCTATTTCTAATAGCTGATTGCATATTCATATATGACATGATTAACCTACTTGCATGCATCATGAGCTTCATTTATGACTGACGGAGTAATCATAGAATATTTCAAAGCAGGATTATCAATGGCTATATTATACCTGTGTTCTTAATGTTTCCGAGTACATTCAAAGTACTCACTGGCTTGTCCCTAGATATTGTCTTGCCAGATTTCTTGCGTGGAAAGGAACGTCGCGATGACAGCCCCGGAACCTACGCAACGGAGATACCAGCCTCACGAATATAGGAGTTATCCTGGTCAGGTGTTCCTGTGGGAAATGGAGTCCCATAGACGCTGATGATCCGCAAACCACTTCCTCCATCAACCACTAGAAACCAATTGTTGTACCCATAGGCCAGAATGGTCTTGTACTACATATTTTGTAGTTTGCTTGGAGTTTCTGTAACAAGTTGGTGTCTCATCAGTTAACAGTAATCCTGGGGCTGGTGAGCACAAGGGCCGCTTTTGGGAAATTAATATCCCGAAAACCCGGTCCTGACAAACTTGGTATCAGAGCCAGGCTGACCATTGGCTAATCCTATCTTAGCCAGGTCGAAAAACCTAGGTAAACCAACCCACCAGACCTTAACCACACCCCGGCCAAGCTTCTCGCGTAAGATAGCCACACAGTGACCTGACACCTTTTGGCAGTCGGTGCCCAACCTATCAGCCTAACCTGCCAGTCACACGCCAATGACCAGCCCCTAAATAGTCTTTCTCGCAAGCGTGCGAAGGAAGACTCCGTTCCCTTTTTCTATAAAAGGGTACGCTAGCCTCAACCCAGCATAGCACAGCCTCTACCCCACACCAAGCCATAATGCCTGGCCCCATTGTTCACAATGAGACCACAGCAACCAACCTTGGAGGTTTTGTGACCGTGCTAGCAAACCTCACCCGCCGTGCCTTTGCATTAGAAGAGCCCCCAGAATATGTTGTGTACCAAGGGTCCATGAGCGGTGAGAGCCGTCAATTTTGGGCCACTGTGCACGTCTATGGTAGGGGTCTATCACCAGAACGCCCCTACAGGTTCACCGGAAGGACAACTTCCTTTGAGCCACAAGCCATCCAACTAGCTGCTCGAGAAGCTATAGTTCAACTCCGGCACTTGTCGCCCAGAGTTAACTGTCGCTCCTTCTACTACTACCCCAGCCGTGACGGGTATGGTAGACCACCCCAAGTTGCCAACGGAGATCACGAGACGGATCCTGCATTATTGCATCTGGTGCGCTATGTAAGTGCACTAGAGGGACTGTTCGATCAAATCACCCTTGATCTGATCGCAGCTCGTGGAGAACTGATCCGCCGACCCCCAGCAAGAAGAGAAGATGAGCCCGACGCCGACAACCCAGTCGTGCTGTTCGGACAACCGATCGAGACCTTGAGGTCAGCCCCAGCCATCAACCAAGGTGCTTTGATGACCCCAGAAGTGCTTCGTCGCCTTTTGGGAACACACTCCAACGGGATTGTGGCCAACAATCCCCGCGATGGTCATCATCACTACCCCGACCCTGCAGTTCCTCAACCCCCTGCAGCTAACTCCGATGGTGAAGCCCGTGGAGAAACTCGACAGCCACAAGGCACGGCCCGCTTAGATATAAAGAAGGTAGACTAAGGTCACTCGAGTAGTACCCGGAGTCCTCTAGGTTATGTCCACAACCTGTAGTTGTGTGATCTTGTATTACCGGCAGTGTTGTCTACATGTGCGCCCCTATTTTAAAAAAAATTTGTGCATAAGTGTGTTGATGTATGATTGCGTTTTAATTTCGGGCGTAGCTACCAAAACTAAACCCGACGGCAACCCACAGTAACAAGTCCACTTTTGGGAAGATGTGTGTATCTGTTGGCTTTGACCCGACCCCCATGAGAGTAGAACCGACAAACAAGTGCCCCTCACCGCGGTAAATAACCCAGCCCGGTTGCTATATAAAAGGCCACCTCGTGACATTGCCAAGTACGCATCATTTGTGACGCAAGATTCCCCAGTCACGAACACGATTCATAGGTCTTTATGCACGATATTGGTCGCAGACACCTAGCATTATCATTGAAACCAGACACGAGGCCACAAGTATAGCAACCCCAGGAGTCCGCTTGGTGTATGAATTAAAATAATTGTGGACTTTTACCTATAGTACGCAGTGGTGGGTCCTACTGCGGAGACGCATCTGCCCTCACGGGAGGGGTATTTACTGAGCTGCTAAAAAATCACAGGAGCACGCAGAGCCTGCGTACGCCATCACCTCGATATTACTATGGGGCATATTTCTATGTACGATTGTGCTACAGCGAACGTGTAGCTCCGCAGTATAATCTAGGAATCCAGACCCGATCCCAATGGTACCCTTAACGTCACCTCCTTCTAGGGACATCTATGCCATACGTCCGCAGATGGCCATAGAAGCGGCTTGCACACGAAAGGGCTTGTTCTCGATTCGATTTCGCGGTACGGGGTATCTATCAGATTGGCGTCGCCCGCGAGCCGGTGAAACCCAGCGAACACCACGTAGGCGTTCCATTTCGTAATGGATAGCGTATGGTGCTTATCACTTCTCACACCGAGCGCGTTGGGACAGCAACCTCACGGTGGGAACGCTCGGACCATTACGTTTGTTTCGCGACGGACCTGTGCCGGAGGAAGTGAAGCAGAGACCCAGTACTGGCTCAAAACCATTCGTCCCAGTAATGGTCAGCGCCCTCAATGATGCGGCGCGTCTGTGAGTGATCGGCGCACGAGTCAAGCCTCTGGCGTGGTTATCTCAGAGCATCCGGTCTGAGTTTAATCGCCCTCAGATCGCATCGCAGACCACTGAGGCCCGGCTACGCAGTGAGAGATGCGAATTGAGTGACCTGCCTCGACTGATCAACATACACGCTTCCCTCGATACGGACCAGTGAAAGAGGCGCCCCAGCTGTTACCTAGCATAGGATGTTCCTTTCTGGGAACCAGAGGACGGTTCAATATCCAGCCTTCCCTCTGCTTCCTGCCTCCATCTCCTCTTCTTCTCCCTCCGGGCCCCGTCCCAGTTGCCCTATTATCCGTCATTCCTTATCTCGACCGTCACTCGGGTGCGTTTTCTGTAGTCGATGGGTTCCAGTGACTCGGATATAACTTTTATTCCTCAGACATCTCTTAGCTTAAAGGTGTTGTGAACTCATGCGTGTTATTACTAAATTCTTGCTGCCCGTTATGAGCGCTATGAACATTTGTGCTTTCCCCAAAATGTGTAAGTGAGATTTCTCAGAGGCTATTGTCTGTAGACTGTGCCGGTTCTCTCTGTTCGGGGGTACACATTCGTAACTGATTTACCCGAGTACGTATCTCTTTCTAGTTGCAAAGCAAAATCCTGGAGAGATATATTCTTTTTCCCCCTCACTGTTGCTCGCGAGTCTATTACTATCCTCACTCAATGCACTTATGGCATTCGTATTTTAATGATCTCATATTCAGCTGTCTTCCGCAGGTTACCAACACCGTGCAGCCAGCACTCACCAAATCTGCAATCAAGAACCAAATGTTCTGCCATAGCCCCATACACTCGGACTGGGTGCACACCCACGTTGTACCTTCGTGGTGGTGCATCTGGCTAACCATCGTGTATCCCCCTAACTGCCAATTAACCTCCATCCATCTTTCTCCAAGCACTTAATGACAAACGTATTAGGAATCATTGCCCCACCCCACGTCCTCTCGAAGGAGAGATAGTGGTAATGCTAGTCCGGGTACAGAGTTAACCAACAGCAGGAGCTGGTCAGGACAACCAAGTCTGAGCACCCAGCTTAATGAATTTATGCTTTTTTGCCTTATTTATACTCATGGACCCAGGGATTATCTTCAGATACGACCACGAATCCTTGAAATATCAAAGCTAAAAATCGTGCCACCATGAGATCTCGCTTACCTATCCTAGCTCGTTCCGTCGCATCACCGCCACCTCGCGAGGAGAATCCACAAGCGTCACCTTCTGATCCTCTCATTGCGACGCAGACAATCTTGTCACATAACGATCAACTCCGGAGAGGATCTGCAATTAAGTGCAGGCTACATGCGTAGAGAACACGGAAGAAGGCTACACCAGCAATGCACTCGCCAAGCGTCATCCGAATGCACGCACATGCCAGGGCATGTTCAGACAGGTCGCCGAGAGTAGTCCTCCGGGCACTAGGGCGCGCTCCGTCCATTCACGAGGAACTCTAGCCGGACTATATCGTCTCCTAGCGGCTTCTGTAAACGAAAATGGAGGAGGAAAGAAGGGAAGGAGACAGCGAGGCCAGGTGTGAGAAGAAGACGAGAGGAAGCACCACTCGTGTGGGAATATGAATACTCGTCATTAGATTAAGTAAGACTGCTCGAGCTCGGTGTTACGGGTCGGCCTCCGCAGTGCTCGCACGGGAAGAATCGGCACCGTCCTTGGCGCGGTCCGGAGAAGCTCGCAAGCTTGCGCGCATACGGGATACTGTAGACGTACACTCACTACCAATTGTAACCGACTACTCTGTGTAACCTCCTAGGCGCCTCTCCGGTGTTGTTTCCGTATGATAAACGCGAAAGAGATTTTTAACGTCCGGTCGAGCAGAACGTATGAGGCCAACAACGATCTAGCACTATACGCTGGCCCGCGGAGCTTATGAGTTTGCTAAGGGTTTAGCCTCGCACTTGGCAACTCGCTGGGCGATGTCATAAGTCACTAGCACGTCGTCACGTATGACTACACCCATATATCCATAATATTAATTCCAAGCAGGTAGACACGGAAGCTACGTGAGGAGTTGTACACCCTCTATACGAGCGCTAGACGTCGCGGAGGGGACCCGGACGATCGCGAGGGTAGAAAAAAGCATCGCGTGTCACGCTGCCGGAGCTACCCGGTGTTACGACGAGAGGAGTAAACGAGCACGACGTACACGCTCAGAGGAAGATAGCAGAGGAAGGCTGACAGTGAGTGGCCCGGACCCGTGTCCACCCCGTCAGCGCCCCTACCGCGGAGATCTCGGGCCTGATTTTAAAACACGCGGGACATGGTGGTGGTTTTCCAATTGAGAGTTTCCTGCTGTGCCGTCGCATCTAGGGAAGGGATGCCTCAATCCGTTTAAAGACGACACAGTTGCTGAAGGGAGCTTTGGTTGTCGAACCAAACTCTCCGGCTAGGTGTTCCTATGGACCGCTGTTACGGGTTGTGGTCGAGTCGCTGCTGGTCAGAGAGAGCACTGTGTTCTCGGGTAAGAGACAGCGTATTTTTCTAGAACATTTAATCTGCAGAAAGAATACCTCTGTCACTCCACGCGGATAGATAAACTCATCTGCAAAGCAAATCTTTCCACTGTTTCACACTAACCGTTCCGGAAAATAGAATTGTTCCAGCGCATGCGCCAGCCTAGAGTTTCGTTCCAAACTGTTGGTTTTAATTGACGAGCACTAGATCCAATGGCAGCTCTCTCACGTATTGCCCTCATTAAAACTGAGCTCTTGGATCGCAATCGCTCGCCCCTGAGTCGCTACGGATTACGACCAGATTGGGCCTAAACCCGATCTGAGAGAGATTAACTCTCCCCAGGTCACCCATCACGTTGCCGTGGTAGAGGGACAGTGCGGCGACCCTTCATCTATCTTAAGGACTAGCTATGTCCGGATTCCCGATCCCTCCAAGCCGGATACCCGCGGAGGGGAGGACATCACTCAAGACCTGAACTTAAAGTCAGGCGACGGGCTAGATTCATTGGACAGCATCCAAGAATCCAAACTTCCGAGTTCGGAAACTCCTTGGCCTCTGGGTCTCAGATTGGGTGAGGTTTCGGATTTGATTCCACCCACCCACCCGTACATAAGCGATCTATCCCAAATTAGGCAAGAGCCCGAAGAAACAGTACATCATTACTGGGCCAGATTCCTCCTGGTTATGAACAGGATAAAGGACTGCCGCGAGGAAGACGCAATTTCATTCTTCTGCAATAATTGCACGGACAAGGGAATCCTCAACGCCATAAGTCGCCGTGATATTACACGCTTCGCTGACTTGGCGTCCATAGTACGAAAGTACTGTGCGATGGAAAGCGCCTGGAAAACCGAAATAAAATTTTGGGACAATCCGGCCCTGAATACAAACCCAGTCCGAAATAAAAGGGTGCATCATCGCCAGACACCCGGGTTCAATACCAAAAAGCAAAAGCCCTCTACAGGGCACGGAACCGTACTGGAAGGATGGCTTAATGGACCCTGTAAAATTCACAGTGCAGAGGGCGCCACACCAACTCACAGCCTTAGAGCATGTTGGATACTCCGGCAGGTGGCAAAAATTGGCGAAGATCTTCTAATTCCAGAAGCCACAGAAAGCCACCCCAGAGAAACCAGTACGGTATTAACAGTCTTCGAGACTTTCGCATCAAATAATATGCGAAAAAGAACACTCCGCGGCCTTGCCGAAGTCTACCAAGTAGCAACAATAAACCCATGGAGTGACACGGCTATTACTTTTAACGCCAGTGATGAACCTAAATTCCGAACAGCCCGAGCACCAGCCGCATTGGTCCTCAGTCCAATAGTGGACGGCTTTCGTCTTACCAAGGTACTCATGGATGGCGGCAGCGGATTGAACCTCATTTATGAGGAAACCCTTCAAAAAATGGAAATAGACTGGAACCGCATTGAGCGAAGCAGCTTTAGAGGAATAAACAAGCTTTTAACAAATCTCGAGGACAAGATTTTTCTTAAGGGGGGTAGTGTTGTGACACCCCAAAATTTTGACCTTGTTTCATTGATTTAAAATTTTGCCAGGAAATTTAAACTTTCATTTTCTGGGATTTTCCATTGATTTCGGAACCATTCTTTCTTGGTTATTATGGAGTTTTACCCCAAGTGACAACCTTTCAAATATATTATTGGACTTGTGTACCCTCTCAAGAAAGCATTCCTATTATCAGTGGAATTTGTTTGCACAAGCATTTCTCTCTGAGCTTTATTCCTTAAAATGATTTTTCATTAGTTTTGGAGCTCTTTTTGAACTACAACCACTTGATAAATTTATTTAAAATTTTCACCAAAATTTGGAGATGTCATGAGATGTTTTTAAATCACTTTTATGCAAAAATATATTTCATTCATTTAATATTTTGAGCTCTACACCAAGTTTCAAATCTGGTCCAGAGAGCAATTTTGCACTACAACCCCTTTAAATATTTCTTTCTAGCTTCCACCAAAATTGATGGGATGTTAATAGGAGTATATTATGCAACTTTATGCAAAAACCTTATGTTCTTTGAAAAAATTGAGTGAATCAACACCTCTTTTTCATTCTGATCCATTGGTGGTTTGTACAGCAACCCCTTTTTATCTTGTTCTTTTACCCATGATTCCTTTTCCTACTTATAGCCCATCCTGCTAAACCCTTAAGTCCAGGAGAGTGGACTCATTGGAGGATTTTAAGTTCATGCGCATGGTGCCTTTCCCTTTCTGTCCAAAATCAATTTCTCACAAACTTGAACTCAAGTTTCTGATTTTGTCAAACTAACTTCACCACCCTCTTGCTCATCCAAGAAGACACTGATCTGGAGAGTTTGACCCCGACCCCCATGAGAGTAGAACCGACAAACAAGTGCCCCTCACCGCGGTAAATAACCCAGCCCGGTTGCTATATAAAAGGCCACCTCGTGACATTGCCAAGTACCCATCATCTTGTGCGCAACCCTCACAACCATTTCTTCCCATGCCGAGCCCTAGCATTTATCTGAGAACCGCAGATGCAACCCCAGGTAGTTTTGTTAAAATATTGTGGGACTTTACCTGTAGTACCATGGGTTCTACCCAGCCACCCCAGTACGAGCTGCTCAAATCAAGGATCACCTCATCCACTCTCGAAATATTGGGCAGTAGTGCACATCCCTCCCGTAAATCAAATCAGGACCCAACAGAAGTCTCCTTCCTAGGGAGATCTATGCCAACTCCGCAGATGGCCATAGAAGCGGCTGCACACGAAGCGCTTGTTCTCCTTCGATTCGCGGTACCCTATGCCAGCGAACGAGGGTATTACTACTTTCCGAGCCGTGCAGCACCCGGGGAAGTGACATCTTTTCCCGGTGGACGAATTGAGAGAGACCCAGTACTGGCCAACCTTGTCCAGTATGTCATCGCTCAAGAGCGTTTGACCCAGCGAGTAATGGGTTATCTCCAGAGCCTCGCTGATTTAAATCCTCAGATCGCCATCGGCAGACCACTGAGGCCCGACCAGGAGAGACGCGTTCATCGACTGATCAATCCGCTTCCCCCGATAGAAGAAGAGTGCGCCCCAGTACCAGAGAGTTTTCTCGGGACCCCGTCCAGTTGCCATTTTCATTCTAGACGTCACTGCTATGTTCTCTTTATTCTCGCATTTAGTTAAGTGTTGTAACTCATGCGTGTTATTCTAAATCTTGTGCGATGAGATGAACATTTGGTTTCAATTGTAATGAGTAATTTTTGCTGCTGTAAATTTTGATTAACGGATTTTCTCTCGCGAAAAATCCTGGAGTGAGATTTCTTTTCCCTAGAGTTGCTGCAGCATATATCTCCTCATGACATGGATTTTTTTATTCACGCAGCACCACGGCAGCAGACTCACAACCACAACCACTCGAACACATACACTACTTGCAACACCACGTAACCGTGTTGCATCTGGCTAATCATCTCCCTAACACACCACAGTCTCTGAAGGAGAGATTAGTGGGTAATCATCCGGGTACAAGTTACCCAGCATACCGACAACAGTCAACACCCGACACCACACCTACTCCTCGTGATCACCGCCACCGCGGAGAGCCAACACTCGAGCGGCAGCATCACGACGATCATCGAGGATCATCGCACACAGGAGCACGGAGAGCCCCAGCAATGCCGCCAGCCCTCCGCACATCAGGATCACATAACCAATCCGGCATCGCCTCCGCCATTAAAACCTTGTCTCTAGCTTCTGTAAACGGAAATGGAGGAGGAAGAACGGGAAGGAGAAGCGAGGCCAGGTGTGAGGAAGAAGAGAGAAGCACCTCGGCCGTTTTATAGCTCGAGCTCGGTGTACGGTGGGCGAAGTCCACCAGCGCCGCTCGTCGCCCGATCGCCGGTGTTCGGAGGCGAATCCGCGAGCAGTGCCGACAGCACGCTGGCCCGCGAGGTGAGTGCACGCTGCACCGGCAGCTAGCACGCCGCGCACTACCACAGGTACGGCCTAGATGCCCTACGCGCTAGACATCGCCGGTGGAGAAAGCGCGGGAAAGCACGCGGGAGAGAGGAAGAAGAGAGAGCCATAGGAAGAAGAAGAGGCTGACAGTGGGCCCCGTGTCCACCCGTCAGCCAGAGAGAGCACTGTGCTCTCGGGTACGACCAGCGTATTTTAAATCTAGAATTTATTCTAAATTTACTGTATCCAGCGTAGAAATCTCCCGTTTTCCCCTAACCGTAGATTTTCCACGCTGCGCCAGTGTTCCACACTGTGGTTTTACACCACTTATTGCCCTCTCACTGTAGCCACATTTTATTGCATATATTTTCAAAACAGCTTTTAACAAATCTCGAGGACAAGATTTTCCTTAAGGGGGGTAGTGTTGTGACACCCCAAAATTTTGACCTTGTTTCATTGATTTAAAATTTTGCCAGGAAATTTAAACTTTCATTTTCGGGATTTTCCATTGATTTCGGAACCATTCTTTCTTGGTTATTATGGAGTTTTACCCCAAGTGACAACCTTTCAAATATATTATTGGACTTGTGTACCCTCTCAAGAAAGCATTCCTATTATCAGTGGAATTTGTTTGCACAAGCATTTCTCTCTGAGCTTTATTCCTTAAAATGATTTTTCATTAGTTTTGGAGCTCTTTTTGAACTACAACCACTTGATAAATTTATTTAAAATTTTCACCAAAATTTGGAGATGTCATGAGATGTTTTTAAATCACTTTTATGCAAAAATATATTCCATTCATTTAATATTTTGAGCTCTACACCAATTTTTCAAATCTGGTCTAGAGAGCAATTTTGCACTACAACCCCTTTAAATATTTCTTTCTAGCTTCCACCAAAATGATGGGATGTTAATAGGAGTATATTATGCAACTTTATGCAAAAACCTTTCTATGTTCTTTGAAAAAAATTGAGTGAATCAACCTCTTTTTCATTCTGATCCATCTTGGTGGTTTGTACAGCAACCCCTTTTTATCTTGTTCTTTTACCCATGATTCCTTTTCCTACTTATAGCCCATCCTGCTAAACCCTTAAGTCCAGGAGAGTGGACTCATTGGAGGATTTTAAGTTCATGCCATGGTGCCTTTCCCTTTCTGTCCAAAATCAATTTCCTCACAAACTTGAACTGACAAGTTTCTGATTTTGTCAAACTAACTTCACCACCCTCTTGCTCATCCAAGAAGACACTGATCTGGAGAGTTTGACCCCGACCCCCATGAGAGTAGAACCGACAAACAAGTGCCCTTAGCATTCTGTCAAACACCTTGAGTGTATAAGCAGATTTGGCATGGCTATTAGTTTGCTTTGTGAACTTGATCCCCTGACCTAACCAGCTTCTCCACAGAACTCCTAGATGGCCCTAGCCTAGACCTACTAAACCTTAGGTGATTTGGAGCCCTCTGGCATGCCGTGGCATTCTGCCGAACACGCAGCGTGCGTGCTCTGGGCGCGCCCAGAGCGCACGTTTTGCACGTGCATGCACGCGAGTCGCCGCGTCCCGCTGCCGATGCCCCGCGCTCGCTCTGGCCCTTCCACTCGCCCAGTCGACGCCCTAACCCCTCCCCTCCCCGCAGAGCTGCCCCTGGAGCTCTACAGCGCCGCTGTCAGGTCGGCCGTGGCAACTAGCGGCCGGCCACAGCAGGCCCCGGCCATGGCAGCACCGCCCGAGCCTCCCCAGCGCGCCAGCTGCCCCTGGGACAACTCGATCTCATCCGCAAACGCGTCCGCTAGCACTCGTCGCCGCCACGTCGCCCTGCCCCTACAGAATGACGGTCGACGACGAGCTTATCCACGGTCGCCGCAGAACCGACCTTGGCCGCCTATAAAAGGGAACCCCGAGTTTGACTAAGCATTCAGGCGACCTCAAGCCACCTCTATAGAGTTACCAC